>NW_002476223.1:0-9862 GCF_000189635.1 Tetrahymena thermophila SB210
TGTGATAATTTTAATTATAAAAACTAATTAAAAACAATAAAGCTCTTTTTTCTTTTTCTTTTTATAGTGCTTGCTTTTTTTTGTTCTTTCTTTCTTTGTTAATTTAGCTCATCATTTTATTTTCAACTTTTGCTTTTATTATTTATTTCTTATTATTTCATATCTTTTCTTCATTTTTTCCTTCTAATTAACTATTTAATGATATATTTTTTCTTCACTATTAAAAAAGGTCTAATTAAATTGGTGCAATGGGTGCATCAGGCTTAGGTTCTGCTTTAGCAAATTGCATTAATCTCTCAAATTTGACACTTTACCTTGCGTAAAAACAATTTATTTGTTTTGGATTGTGATATTTTTAGTTATAAAAACTAATAAAAAACAATAAAGCTCTTTTTTGTTTTTCTTTTTATTGTGCTTGCTTTTTTTTGTTCTTTCTTTCTTTGTTAATTTAGCTCATCATTTTATTTTCAACTTTTGCTTTTATTATTTATTTCTTATTATTTCATATTTTTTCTTCATTTTTTCCTTCTAATTAACTATTTAATGATATATTTTTTCTTCAATATTTAAAAAGTGGAAATTAAATTGGTGATGAAGGTGCATCAGGCTTAGGTTCTTCTTTAGCAAATTGCATTAATCTCTCAAATTTGACACTTGATCTTCAGTAAAAACAGTTTATTTGTTTTTGATTGTGATATTTTAATTATAAAAACTGATTAAAAACAATAAAGCTCATTTTTCTTTTTCTTTTTATTGTGCTTGCTTTTTTTTGTTCTTTCTTTCTTTGTTAATTTAGCTCATTATTTTATTTTCAACTTTTACTTTTATTATTTATTTTTATTATTTCATATTTTTTCTTCATTTTTTCCTTCTAATTAACTATTTAATGATATATTTTTTCTTCACTATTAAAAAAGGTCTAATTAAATTGGTGCAATTGGTGCATCAGGCTTAGGTTCTGCTTTAGCAAATTGCATTAATCTCTCAAATTTGACACTTGGCCTTGGGTAAAAACAGTTTATTTGTTTTGGATTGTGATATTTTTAATTATAAAAACTAATTAAAAACAATAAAGCTCTTTTTTGTTTTTCTTTTTATTGCTTGCTTTTTTTTATTCTTTCTTTCTTTGTTAATTTAGCTCATCATTTTATTTTCAACTTTTGCTTTTATTATTTATTTCTTATTATTTCATATTTTTTCTTCATTATTTCCTTCTAATTAACTATTTAATGACATATTTTTAAATTAAAAAGTTGGAGTTAAATTGGTAATGAAAGTGCATCAAGCTTAGGTTCTGCTTTAGCAAATTGCATTAATCTCTCAAATTTGACACTTGACCTTTAGTAAAAATAGTTTATTTGTTTTGGATTATGATATTTTTAATTATAAAAACTAATAAAAAACAATAAAGCTCTTTTTTCTTTTTCATTTTATTGTGCTTGCTTTTTTTGTTCTTTGTTTGTTAATTTAGCTCATCAATTTATTTTTAACTTTTGCTTTTATTATTTATTTCTTATTATTTCATATTTTTTCTTCATTTTTTCCTTCTAATTAACTATTTAATTATATATTTTTTCTTCAATATTTAAAAAGTGGAAATTAAATTGGTGATGAAGGTGCATCAGGCTTAGGTTCTTTTTTAGCAAATTGCATTAATCTCTCAAATTTGACACTTTACCTTGGGTAAAACAGTTTATTTGTTTTGGATTGTGATATTTTTAATTATAAAAACTAATTAAAAACAATAAAGCTCTTTTTTGTTTTTCTTTTTATTGTGCTTGCTTTTTTTATTCTTTCTTTCTTTGTTAATTTAGCTCATCATTTTATTTTCAACTTTTGCTTTTATTATTTATTTCTTATTATTTCATATTTTTTCTTCATTTTTTCCTTCTAATTAACTATTTAATGATATATTTTTTCTTCAATATTTAAAAAGTAAAAATTAAATTGGTGCAATGGGTGCATCAGGCTTAGGTTCTGCTTTAGCAAATTGCATTAATCTCTCGAATTTGACACTTTACCTTAGGTAAAAACAGTTTATTTGTTTTGGATTGTGATATTTTTAATTATAAAAACTAATTAAAAACAATAAAGCTCATTGAATTTATTTGATAGCTTTTACTTATCTTATTTTTTTATCTTTTTTATTCCGCTAATATTATTTTATTTATTTGTTTAAAAAATAATTTTTAATTTAAAAGTTTATTCTATTTTGATATTTATTTTAAAATTTACACAAATTTATTTTTAAATTTTTAGCTCAATGAATATATCATAAATATTAAGCAAGTATCTTAAATCAAAAAGATTAGTTGTCTTAAAGATAAAAGAATGGTGAAAAAAGGATGAATGAATAAATATAAAATGTTTGAATAGCATTATATATTTTATTATATAATATTTTGAAAAAGTGTTTTTTACCTAAAATATAAATAGATTTTATTATTGATTTTATATTTATAAATATCATTCATATTTTTGTAAGCAAATAAATTATTCATAAATAATAAAAAAATTAAGTTTACTTAAATAAATTAAATCCTAATAAGTAAACCCTCTGGTTTCTACAAAAACGATCAAATAATTTGAAACTCTTAGTTTTATATTACATCTTATTAAATTATATAAATGCCAAACTTTTATATGCCAGTTTTATTTTAATCTTAAATATTATCCATCAATCGTATTTCTATCCTTTTTTTATTTATAATGATTAATTAGATGCCATGATTTAAATAAAACCCCAGCGAGAAATCAAGTTTTACTTTTTATTTTAAATTTAGTGGTTTTAATGTTTTTTTTTCTTTTTTTCTCAAATTTTTAATTAATATGATGATCATTTTTTTCATTTTATATTTTTTTAAATCATAAAATAATTGTTTTTTAAATTATCATTTATTCATTCAGACAATACAAATTTGATTTTTTTATTTAATAATATTTAGAGTAAATTAATGAATTTAAAAGTCGTTAATGTTGAATTTGGCTTTTTATAAACTTATTTCATATCAAGAATTTATGTAATTTTTGTTTAATGTGGTATTATAAATTTTAAAATGCTTATCTTATTTTTTATTATAAAATGTTCTCTAATTTTTAGTAATCAGTAACTCTTTTGCATAATTTTGATAAAACTGGCTGTGTAGGAAGTAATAAGGTAGTAAGTAGGTAAGATGATTTATAAACTTAAAACTTAAATAAAATAACTAATTATACATTAAATATATTAAAATAAATAGATATTTAATTAATTATTTAAATAAAATAGGAAAATTGATTATTATCCTATTTTAATCAATTTATAATTTTTTACTAGATATTATACTATTCAATTTTGAATATATTTATATTACTATGTAAGGTAGACTTAATTAAAGATCTTTATTTTTTCACTTATTTATTTTTTTTGAAAAATATCAACACCTTCCTTATATTTATTTATAGGGATGATAATTCTGTATTTATAAATAATTGTAATCATAAAAACTAAAGAAAATTATTAATTAATAATAATAAAGAAGTATACAAAATAATAAAGGCATAGATAGATATGGATAACTTATAACTTAATGAATTATCTAATTAAAGTTGCATTTTTCATCCAGATAAAAAGATTACTTTTATACAAGTAATTGGAGTGTCTAATTAACCTAACGCAAACATATTTCTCTGCGATTAATGCTTCGACTAGGATTTAGACTTAAAAGGAGTTAACTACATGACTATCTCTCAAATCATTGAAAAAGCAGAAAAAGAATTTTAATTTAAATGGCCTCCTCTCAAAGATTAATCATTAATCTAAATGTTGCATTTGAAATCTTAGAATATTATATCTGCAGACAAGATTTTATAATAAATCAACAGCTTTTTCGCCAATTTCAAGGATGAAATCATTAAAAAAATAGATTTCAATCGGAAGAAAATGATTAATTATGTATTAGATCCTCCTTTCAATAAAGAGCAAATCATGAAATAGTATTAGCAAATATCTTAAATTCTAAGCTTAAAGAATTTACTTTTAGAGAATTAGAAAGAATCCTTTGATAAACACTAGTAGAAGTGCAAAGACTTTATTTATTAGTTTGAAACTTAAAAAGAAAGCAATACAAAATAAATTGAGGAATTACTTAAACAATGCGATTAAGTAGGATAAATAATTGATTTTGACTATCTAAACACACTAAAGCAGTAAGTTTTAGATTTTGTAGATGAAATTAAATTGAATTCAAATAAAGATATTCTAGGCTTATAAAAACCTATTTAAAGTCAAATTAGCGATAATTAACAAAGTATAAATAATAATAACAACAACAACGCAGAGAAATTGATGTAACTAATTTCTAATAAATCAAATTATTGTAGCGAAGAGTTTTTGGAATCTGCGAGAAAAGAATTAACTAAATTAAATCAATAGCTAAGTAGAATTTAGTTTGATAATATTTTCAAAGAAAATAGACAACCAATAAAATTTTCTTAAATAAATGATGAATAGTTATAAAATATTAATGGATATGTAGAAAATTTTATAAAATTGGGAAATGATCAAAGTTATTTACAGTAAATTTAATAATCAGTAAATTTAAACAAAGTTGTTGAAGATTCTAGATTATCCAAACCAAAATAAAAAAATAGATCTTACAAGGTGGCATGAAAGAAAAAGTTACAAAATTAAAAGATCTCTCATTATTTTTTGGTTAAAGTATAATTTAAATAAATATATTTTAAGAGAAGCCTTTATTGTAGATGAATTTGAAGATTGAGTTCTTTTCTAATTTTTGTTAAGTATTATTTTATCAAATCAAATTATTCTAAAATGAATAAAAATATTATAAAAAAATAGGTATTCTTAAAAAAAACAATAAAATTAATTTAATTCATAATTTAATGTTTTTTATTTCTTGTACAAAAATTAGCTTTATTTTAAAATTTATAATTTGAAATTACTTTCTGTATAAATTGTGCAACTGAGCTTTATTCAATTTTAAAAAATCAAAAAAATAAAAATTCTATACCAATTAAGATATATACATATATTTAAAAGAAAAGATCTAATAATATCAAATAAATTAATTAATTATCATTTTTCTAAAAATATCAATTAATTTCTTAAAGTTAGTTTTAAAAACTGAAATCTATCTAGTGTTAATTTAGCAATACATATATAAATTAATTTATATAAAAAAAATAAAATATATTTTAATTTTTGTTAAATTTTATCTTTATTCTATTAATGTTTTAAAAAATAATATATTCTACATTAATTTAGATTAATTGTAAAAGTATATATAAATAAATCGTCATACCTTTAATTATTTACCTTATCCATAGAATAGGAAGTTAAAGGTAATGAAGTAAGAATATTTTAGAATGCTATTCCAAAAAACAATAAGAAATTAAAATATTATGAAAATAGTAAGTAAATCAATTATATAAATCCTTTAAAATAAGAACTTACACTACACCTTAATTTAAACATTTATTAATGCTGAATTATGAAAAAGATACATACATAATCAGACTTTTTCTTTCACTTATTTATTATATTGAAAATATCTATCCCTAATGTTTATTTGTAGAGATAATTTTATGTAAATAAACAATTTTATTCATAAAAACAAAAGAAAATTATTAATTAAGTGTCATTTAAAAAGTAAATAATAATAAAGAAGAATACAAAAGAATAAAGAAAGGCATACAAATGGATAACTTATAATTTAGTGAATTATCTAATTAAAGTTGCATTTTTCATCCAGATAAAAAGATCACTTTTATACAAGTAATTGGAGTGTCTAATTAACCTAACGCAAACATATTTCTCTGCGATTAATGCTTCGACTAGGATTTAGATTTAAAAGGAGTTAACTACATGACTATCTCTCAAATCATTGAAAAAGCAGAAACAGAGTTATAATTTAAATGGCCTCCTCTCAAAGATTAATCACTAATCAGAATGCTGCAATTGAAATCGTAGAATATTGTATCTACAGACAAGATTTTAGACTAAATCAACAGCTTTTTCGCCCATTTCAAGGATGAAATCATTAAAAAAATAGATTACAATCAGAAGATAATGATTAATCATGTATAGGATCTTCCTTTCAATAAAGAGCAAATCATGAAAAAATATTAGCAAATATCTTAAATTCTAAGCTTAAGGAATTTACTTTTAGAGAATTAGAAAGAATCCTTTGATAAACACCAGTAGAAGTGCAAAGACTTTATTTATTCTTTTGAAACTAAAAAAGAAAGCAATACAAAATAAATTGAGGAATTACTTAAACAATGCGATTAAATAGAATAAATAATTGATTTTGGCTATCTAAATGCACTAAAGCAGCAAGTTTTAGATTTTGTAGATGAAATTAAATTGAATGAAAATAAAGATATTCTTGGCTAATCAAAATCTATTTAAAGTCAAATTAGCGATAATTAACAAAGCATAAACGATAACAATAACAATCCAGAGAAATTGATGTAACTAATTTCTAATAAATCAAATTATTGTAGCGAAGAGTTTTTGGAATCTGTGAGAAAAGAATTAACTAAATTAAATAAATAGCTAAGTAAAATTTAGTTTGATAATATTTTCAAAGAAAATAAACAACCAATAAAATTTTCTTAAATAAATGACGAAAAGCTATAAAATATTAATGAATATGTAGAAAATTTGATCAAATTGGAAAATGATCAAAGTTATTAACAGCAAATTTAATAATCAGAAAATTTAACCAAAATAATAAATATTTTCAATACCAAATTGAACTTTGTAAATGAAAATTTCAAAAAATAATTTGCAAATTACTTAGTAGAGACATAAGTCTTCTAAAATTAAATTAATTTTAATTAGTTGCACAGTGACATTTAAAAGTTTGAATGTTTGAAAGAACTAAATTCAGATTAAATAATTGTTATTTGTGAAATTATTTCAAAATAATACTTTGATGAAAATGATTTAGAAAGGTATTCTAAATAATTTCCAGTTTTTCAACTTTTGAAAGGTAATAAAAAAGATATCTTAAACGAAATATTATTTGAAAAAAGTGAAATAAGTGATGGTATATAAAGGACATAAATCAAATAAAATAATAATAAATAATTTGAAATATATTTGGATGAATCAAATTATATTGGGAATAATAAAGAGGAATAAACAAATTGTGTTTCATAATTGATTTTATAGCCTAAAAAAAAATACATTTTTAGATTCTAATTATAAACTAAAGATACTACTGCTTATTTTTTATTTGGGCTCATGTAAAATTAAGAAAAGAATAATTAATTGGGGTACAATTAAAATTTAAGTTGTGAGCTTTAATTTTAAGATGAAAAATTCTAATATTATGATGATTTTGGTATATCTAAATTTATAAAAGGCGATGAATTTTGCATAAATAAAGATGATATGATAGAATTGAGAGTTTGGTAGGATGGTAAGTTGTTGCAGATTTTAGATTATCCAAATAAAAACTATAAAATAGAACTTAGAGATGACATGAAAGATAATTTTACTGAATTAAAGGATCTCTCATTATATTTTTGGTTAAAAAACGACTTAGATAAATATATTTTAAGAGAAGCCTTTATTGTGGATGAATTTGAAGATTGAGCTCTTTTTTAATTTTTTAAGTATTATTACTTCTTCAAATCAAATTATTCTAAAATTAATATAATAAAAACATAGATACTCTTAAAAAAAAAAATTGATTTAAGTAATAATTAAATGTTTTTTATTTCTTGTAGGAAAATTAGATTTATTTTAAATTTTTAAATTAGAAATTATTTCTGAAAAAATTGTGCAACTGAGCTTTATTCAATTTTAAAAAAATAAAAATAAAAAATCCTATACCATTTGAGATTTATTTAAAAGAAAAATCTAATAATATAAAATAAATAAATTAATTATCATTTTTCAAAAAATATAAATATATGATATGAAATACTTTTGAATTTATTTCTAATATTTATTTTAATTAAAATATAAAAAATTAATAAATATATCTTCATTTTTTATTTTTTTATTCTATCAGATTCAAAACCTGATTTAAATTTTTTTTTACTAAATAATATATATTAATCTACTAAACGTATATTTCTTATTCAAGAAATAATTATCCCAAAATAGTAATAATTATTAAGAGTTTCTCTTTAGAGTGTACTAATTTAAAAAAATTTAGTCACAACAATCCTTATAGTTTTGATAATTATTATAATTATTAAAATAGTAAAATTATATTTTAATCAATATGTTTTTTAAAGTCTATCTTTAATGAAAATAAAAATAATATAGTTGAAATGGTTTAAAATTTACTATTAAGATATTTTAAACAATAAATTTAATTTAAATGAAAAAACTTTTTATAAATTTTAATAAATATGTATTTATGTATTATAATAATAATTTCATTTGTTATTTATCTATGAGTTTTATAAGATTAATTACATTTAGAACATGAAATTCATATATAAAAAATATTTATTAATGGATTCTTAAAAATTGTGATTAGCTTCATTTATTGATCAATATTTATTTGCAGATAAATATATTATTATATACTAATTTTTTGTACTTTTTACATTGTCCATATTAATTTTGAATTTGTGTTCGAAATCATCAAATCTGTAAAATATATAAATTTAGTATAATTAAATTAAAATAGAAAAATGAAAATTATTAATTAATCAGTGATTAATAATTTTACTAAATATATTAAAAAGTGTTTATTTATTTTGATGCAATTAATTGGAATAATTGTTTCAATTCGTAAACAAATAAATTTAGATGCACAAAAAAAATTAAACAAAAAAATCAAAAAACAATTTATGATCTGTGAATCAATCAATCAATTAATTCTCCAAACCCATTTGTTTTAAGTTTCAATTTCACTAATGTATTATTTAAAACAAACTAAATAAAGTGATGGTTAGTTAAATTACCATAGATAGAGACTCAAAGATGTTATATTTTGGCACTTCTCCAAGCTCATTCCAATGTTCTTAGCTCCATCTGCACCAAAGTTATTACCCCTATGAAAATAATAAATAATGAATGTGTTGAAAATAATGAAAATAAAATAGAAAAGTAATTAATAAATGGGTTAATAATGAATGATTTTGCTAAAAATATTAAAAAGTGCTTATTTATTTATTTTGATGCAATTAATTGGAATAATTGTTTCAATTCGTAAACTAATAAATTTAGATGCACAAAAAAAATTAAACAAAAAAATCAAAAAACAATTTATGAGCTGTGAATCAATCAATCAATCAATTAATTCTCCAAACCCATTTGTTTTAAGTTTCAATTTCACAAATGTATTAATTAAAACAAACTAAATAAATTGATAGTTAGTTAAATTACATTAGATAGAGATTCAAAGATGTTATATTTTGGCACTTCTCCAAGCTCATTCCAATGTTCTTAGCCTCATCTGCACCAAAGTTATTACCCCTATGAAAATAATAAATAATGAATGTGTTGAAAATAATGAAAATAAAATAGAAAAGTAATTAATAAATGGGTTAATAATGAATTATTTTGCTAAAAATATTAAAAAGTGCTTATTTATTTATTTTGATGCAATTAATTGGAATAATTGTTTCAATTCGTAAACTAATAAATTTAGATGCACAAAAAAAATTAAACAAAAAAATCAAAAAACAATTTATGAGCTGTGAATCAATCAATCAATTAATTCTCTAAACCCATTTGTTTTAAGTTTCAATTTCACAAATGTATTAATTAAAACAAACTAAATAAATTGATAGTTAGTTAAATTACTCTAAATTGAGATTCAAAGATGTTATATTTTGGCACTTCTCCAAGCTCATTCCAATGTTCTTAGCTCCATCTGCACCAAGGTGA
>NW_002476222.1:0-2286 GCF_000189635.1 Tetrahymena thermophila SB210
TTTAGCAAAGTGCATTAATCTCTCAAATTTGGCACTTATTCTTATGTAAAATCAGTTTATTTGTTTTGGATTGTGATATTTTTAATTATAAAAACTAATTAAAAACAATAAAGCTCTTTTTTCTTTTTCTTTTCATTGTGCTTGCTTTTTTTTGTTCTTTCTTTGTTAATATATTTAGCTCATCCTTTTATTTTCAAATTTTTTACTTACATTATTAATTAATTAATCTTATTATTTCATATTTTTCTTCATTTTTTCCTTCTAATTAACTATTTAATGATATATTTTTTCTTCAATGTTTAAAAAGTTACAATTAAATTGGTAACAAAGGTGCATCAGATTTAGCTTCTGGTTTAGCAAATTGCATTAATCTCTCAAATTTGACACTTGACCTTACGTAAAATCAGTTTATTTGTTTTGGATTGTGATATTTTTAATTATAAAAACTAATTAAAAACAATAAAGCTCTTTTTTCTTTTTCTTTTCATTGTGCTTGCTTTTTTTTGTTCTTTTTTGTTAATATATTTAGCTCATCCTTTTATTTTCAAATTTTTTACTTACATTATTAATTAATTAATCTTATTATTTCATATTTTTCTTCATTTTTTCCTTCTAATTAACTATTTAATGATATATTTTTTCTTCAATATTTAAAAAGTAAGAATTAAATTGGTGATAAAGGTGCATCAGGCTTATGTTTTGGTTTAACAAAGTGCATTAATCTCTCAAATTTGGCACTTTCCCTTAGGTAAAATCAGTTTATTTGTTTTGGATTGTGATATTTTTAATTATAAAAACTAATTAAAAACAATAAAGCTCTTTTTTCTTTTTCTTTTCATTGTGCTTGCATTTTTTTGTTCTTTTTTTTTAATTTATTTAGCTCATCCTTTTATTTTCAAATTTTTTACTTTTATTATTAATTAATTAATCTTATTATTTCATATTTTTTCTTTAATATTTAAAAAGTAAGAATTAAATTGGTGATAAAGGTGCATCAGGCTTAGGTTTTGGTTTAGCAAAGTGCATTAATCTCTCAAATTTGGCACTTAAGCTTATGTAAAATCAGTTTATTTGTTTTGGATTGTGATATTTTTAATTATAAAAACTAATTAAAAACAATAAAGCTCTTTTTTCTTTTTCTTTTCATTGTGCTTGCTTTTTTTTGTTCTTTCTTTGTTAATATATTTAGCTCATCCTTTTATTTTCAAATTTTTTACTTACATTATTAATTAATTAATCTTATTATTTCATATTTTTCTTCATTTTTTCCTTCTAATTAACTATTTAATGATATATTTTTTCTTCAATATTTAAAAAGTTACAATTAAATTGGTGACAAAGGTGCATCAGATTTAGCTTCTGGTTTAGCAAATTGCATTAATCTCTCAAATTTGACACTTGACCTTACGTAAAATCAGTTTATTTGTTTTGGATTGTGATATTTTTAATTATAAAAACTAATTAAAAACAATTAAGCTCTTTTTTCTTTTTCTTTTCATTGTGCTTGCTTTTTTTTGTTCTTTTTTGTTAATTTATTTAGCTCATCCTTTTATTTTAAAATTTTTTACTTATATTATTAATTAATTAATCTTATTATTTCATATTTTTCTTCATTTTTTCCTTCTAATTAACTATTTAATGATTTATTTTTTCTTCAATATTTAAGAAGTTATAATAAAATTGGTGACGAAGGTGCATCAGGCTTAGGTTCTGGTTTAGCAAATAGCATTAATCTCTCAAATTTGACACTTTACCTTAAGTAAAAACAGTTTATTTGTTTTGGATTATGATATTTTTAATTATAAAAACTAATTAAAAACAACAAAGCTCTTTTTTCTTTTTCTTTTCATTGTGCTTGCTTTTTTTTGTTCATTCTTTGTTAATTTATTTAGCTCATCTTTTTATTTAAAATTTTCTTCTATTTTGATATTTATTTAAAATTTACACAAATTTATTATAAAATATTAGCCTAATGAATGAATCATAAAAATTCAAAGTAATAAATAAGTGTCTTAAATCAAAAAGATTAGTTATCTTTCAAATATATTTCTGGTGATAAACAAGTGGAGAAAAAAGGATGAATGAATAAATATTAAATGTTTTAATAATATTATATAATATTTTGAAAAGTTTTTTTAAATCTATAATATAAACTGATAGATAGATAGATTTTATTATTGATTTTATATTTATAAATATCATTCATATTTATTTTTGTAAGTTGATAAATTATTTATAAAAATAAAAAAATTAAATTTACTTAAATAAATTAATTCCTCTTAAGTA
>NW_002476221.1:0-230931 GCF_000189635.1 Tetrahymena thermophila SB210
CCCCAACCCCAACCCCAACCCCAACCCCAACCCCAACCCCAACCCCAACCCCAACCCCAACCCCAACCCCAACCCCAACCCCAACCCCAACCCCAACCCCAACCCCAACCCCAACCCCAACCCCAACCCCAACCCCAACCCCAACCCCAACCCCAACCCCAACCCCAACAGATAAAATATAACTATTATTCTTCTAATTTAAGTAATCTTTTTCATATAATTCTTCAAATTGTTAATAATTAAAGAAAATTTTTTGGAGTTTTTAGAATTTGATAATCTAAAATAGTCAAAAACAATATTTATTTATTGTCAATTTTAAAAATTCAATTTTATTGATTGATAACAATCAAATTATTTACTATGATATTAATTAAAAATTATTTCTTCACTTATTTAATTAGCAATATATAATTTGATTAGAGATATTTAATATAATAATTACAGAATGATTAAATTTTAAATACAAAAATCTTTTCACTAGAACAAAATTTAAAAATAATTTAAAGAAATTCTATGTATGCTTGTTAAAATATTTCTATATTTAAGAACGATTAAAATTAAACAAGAAATGATTATTGATTAAAATTTAATATTTAATACACTAAAAAATATAAATATTGATAAATATAAAGTTGTTTTGTTATTAGTTTGTAAAATTGATATTATTCAAACCTTTTAAACTAGATTGCTTAATCTCATTTATATTTTTTATTTTTCTTATCCTTTTATTCTGCTTCTAAATCTTCATTGTAGTCTTACTATGCTTAGTTGATATCCCAGTCTGCAGCTTCTAAATATATTCTAGCTACCCTTGTCTACTAGTCTTTTCCTTAGAGTATTTTATGTTTGAAGAAGAAAATTAGCTAATCTTCGCGAGCTTTAACTGGATCTATTTCTAAGTTGCTTAAGTTATTTGCTTTAGGATTTGGAATTTTTAATTCCTTCTTGTAGTAAATCTCATCAGAATGTAAATCATTTGCTACTTTAATGCGATGTTCAGAAACTTAGTATTATATAGAAATTCCTAATAAAGTATCTGTTGGTAAAATCTTGTGTATTATAAATTCCTAGTTATTTTAAGATTCAGTGTTTTATTGAGGTGCTATATTTATTTATCTTTGCTAGCCAAGCATATTTCCTTATTGTTAATTGCTATTGTTGCTATATGATATATTATTTTATTGATTTGCTAATAAAAACTATTAACTTTCATCATTTAGAGTATTTATAGTTTCTAAATCATAATTTGAATTCTATATTTAACCATGTTGCTACTATCTAACAGGTATTCCCATCACAATAGGCTGCTAGTAATTGATATTATGAAGCTCAATATTTTGCTATTAGTTCATATAATAATTATTCATTTTAGTTAGTTTAATTAAAGGAAGTGTGTAGTTTAAGATTATTGTTTTACAAATTTTTGCAGATTGTATTGTATTTATTATATTTTGTAAGTTCCTGATTAGATCAAATTTTGACATCAGACAAACTCAAGCTTCTTATAAGATTTAATAATAAATTTCTTATCTATCACAATTATTTTTTGAGAAAATAGTAGATATCAATAAGGAAATTCAAAAAAAAAATATATTCTTTTATATAAAGAGAATTTCAATACAAACTTAGTTGAAATTATAAAAAATAAAATATTAAATATTAAATTTCCAAAAAAATTTTTTGGGGAAATTTAAATCAAAGAATTTGTTTGAAGTGAGAACGAACTATAGTTTATATAATAAAATATTAGAAATAGTAGAAAAATAAATAAAAGAAATTAACAAAAGAAATAATTATATTAGCTAAATATTATTTTTAATTTAGTTTTTGTCAAAATTTTATTGATACTATAATTTCACTTCTGAAAATATTAACTTACATGAAAAAATTTAATTTAAAAATTTGCAAAAGAATACACACATCTAATCATATTTCACTCAAAAGTTAATTAGTTTTACAAAAAATACACTCTGATATTAAAATTTTCTATATAAATTTATGATCAGTCAATAGTCAATGAGGAGTTAATCAATAAATGAGATTATTTTCATGGTGGTTATTAATTATAATTTTTCAGAGCATAAAGAATTAATTGGTTTTTGAAATTAATTTACTTAGTTATACTATAAGATGGGAGGTAGAAATTTCAATTATTTTTAGCAATATCATTGCTTAATTCTTCTTTTCCTTGAATAATTTCATTTTTGTTCTCATTAATATCTTAATTTATTTGTTAATCATAATCTACTTTTCTGACAATTAAAATTTAACCATTATTTTTCTTTACTTCTAACAAAAAGTCATATAAATCATCATTTGACATTATTTAAGCTGCATTTTATTTAGAATCTAAGTTATAAATCTCATTATTTATTACTTTTATAGTGAGCCAATGATGAGTATTGCATCCTATTATTTTATCAAAAGTGTTTTTATACTAAACATTTAAAATTAAGCCAAAAATATCATTCTTTTATTCTAAAAGGTTTAATTCTTTCACATCTTTTCTCATATCAAACCACTAAATTGTATGACCATTATTTTAAAGTGCCTTATCTATAACATTGATATCATAATTTCCTAGCTTAAATATATTTCTATGAGGGTTGTAAATAAGATATTTAGTTTTTGTTAACTAATCGCAAATATCATCTAAATCTTTGCTTGTAAATTTTTTAGCTTAATAAAGGTTATTTAAGGCATGTTTAGCACAAAAAAGCATTTTTTGCTTTTCATGGTAAATTTTCCCCTCTTCCATCTTAATTTTACTTTCTATTTCAAGAGCCGAATTCTTTTCTTTACTTTTCTTACTTACTTTTTTCTTCTTTTATAAAAAATGATAAGATATATTATGTCAAATTTTATTTGCTTAAACTGATTAATCAAAGATCAAAAGGAAATTAGAATATATTAAATTAATGTAAAATTTGTTAACTTTTGTTACGAAGTCTGTTTGCTAATAACAATAAAACATCCTTTATGATAAATTTATATTTAAAAAATTTTTTAGTTATTTCTTATATGAAAATATCATTTCTCCAATCAGATTAAGATTAATAAACACCTGCAAAATTGAAAGTATATAGGAGTAAATTATATCATTCAATTTTTTCTAATTTTTTAAATATATTATTTTAATTTAAATTAATTAAAATTTTAGAATAAAATATTTAGATAAGGTAAATTTTTTTAAATCAGAAGCCTAACCTCTATCTAATCTGTATCACTTATTATTATTTTCTTAATTATGCCCCTATCAGATTATTATTTATTTTCTGATTGATAGTTAGGGTCTTCGAAATTCAGCTTAATAATAATTATTCTGATAAACTATGCTATATTTTTTTTTTTAACATATTTTGAAATATGAGATGATTAAACTTATATTTTTAATAGATAAAAGAAATTAATTATAAATTTAATAAGTTATTTTTAATCATTAAAAATAATTTACCAGAATATTGAAGTATCTTACCTTATTAAATTTTTATAAAAGGTAAAAAATTTTATTTTATCAAAGTGATAATTAAATTAAATATTAATTTAATAAAACTCCATTTTTTTTTATTTTTTATCAGGCTTAATTCCAAACCATCTTATCTTTCATTTGAGGAAATTCAATTATAGTAAATTAGATATGTTAAATAAGATATTATGAGATGTATGAAAATAATTGATTGCTTTTACAGAAAGTTGTAAAAATCTTAGAAGATAATTTTAAACTAAATTCAATAAATTTTTTTTATTATAAATTTAAATATTAAGAAAAAAATTAACATAATAGAAAAGTGTAACACTCTATAATGAAATTTTTAATACAACTTATAATTAATTATATTGCTTTTATTAAAGATTTTTTAAAAATTATATTTTGAATCAAGTATTCATAATTTCATAGTATTTATAAATAAATCTATTAATTTTGAAATAATTTAAATAAATAAATAATGAAATTTAGATAAATAAAATATTCTCTAAAATATATTAATTTCTTATTGTAAAAATTTTAAATATTATTGTAGAGGATTTTTGATATAAAAATCTGAGTAGGATATTTTAATATGGCTATTACATGACTTATTTAAATATGCTAGATGAATTATATAGATAGATATTCAATAAGACTTTAAACTGGTTATGCTCATATTTAAAAGTTTGGTAAAATTTAAATTGAATTTAAGAAATTAGAATGTATGGTTTAACACCTTAATTATCTTTTTAAGATTAATAGAAGAAAGAGTGGGTAAAAGAAAAAGAAAAAAAGAAAAATAAAATAAATAATCAAAAAATAAATAAAGATATTTTTAATAAAGTTAAAAAAAATTAAAATAGGATTCGTTCATAAATATAATAAATCATAATCAAATAATAGTGATGGAGCAAGATAAATAAGAAAATTAACCTACTGTTCCTGAAGAGGAAAAGAAACAAGTTTAAGAAGCCTAATAAGAAGTTCCTACTGAAAAGTAAAATAGAATTAATTGATTACAACTGATAAAATTTTATTCCAATAGAAAAATCTTAAACATTTTATTAATTAATTACTTATAGTAACACTTTATTGTAGACTAACTAATGGTAATTCTGGAATACTTAGCCAGTTCCCAAGATGGATGACCCTTTTCCTGAAAATGTACTACATTATGAATATTTTTTGAAGATTATAATAAATTATAGAAATAAAATGATAATATAATTAGGTTATTTAACTTTTTCAATTTTTAAATTTAAACAGTCTGGTCCTATCGACGTCATTAAAAAGCCTGAAGATGTCCAAAAAGAACCTTACAACCTTCCTGCTGGTTTTGAATGGTGCAATCTTAACTTGAAGAACAAAGATGACCTTGATTAGGTATAGATTATTATAATAAGATTAAAATAAATTGAAGTAGCACTAATAAAATTAGCTTTGCATTAAAATTTACATTTAAATAACTTAAAGAGAAAATGTTGTTTTTTATCTCAAATTAATTGAAATGGCTTTTTAAGTTTATAGCTTAAAGATGTGCGCCAATTCATTTTATGCCACTTAAATATAAAATTATATTTAATTATTGTATTAAGGATTATTTTTAATTATTTCAAAGCTTTACACATTATTAGTCGAAAACTATGTTGAAGATGACGACAATATGTTCAGATTTGACTACTCAAGAGAATTCTTAAGATGGGCTTTGTCTCCCCCTGGATAATACGAAGATTGGTTAGCTGGTGTTAGAGTTACAAAAACTAAGAAATTAGTAGGCTTTATTTCTGGTATCCCAGTCCATATGGTTGTAAGAAAAAATTTTTAAAATTAAAACAAATAGCAAGATATTCAATCAAAATTTTAAACTAAAATCTATAATAGTTGCAAAAGAAGGATAATATTAAAATGACTGAAATCAACTTTTTGTGCGTTAATAAGAAGTTGAGATCTAAGAGATTAGCTCCTGTTTTAATTAAGGAAATTACTCGTAGAGTCAACATCAAGAATATGTGGTAAGCTGTTTACACTGCTGGTGTTCTCATTCCTAAACCCATTTCAATTGCTTAATATTTCCATAGATCTTTGAACCCCAAGAAACTTATTGAAGTAATTAATTTAATTTATTTTATAATTTAAAATTTAATTTCTATTAAAATTCGAATAAGATTTTTAATAAATTTGTTAAATATTGTTTCTATTTTTAATTAATTGCGAACATTTTAAATAATAGATTAACTTCAGTAGCTTAGGTAAGAATTAAACTATGGCTAGAGTTCAAAAGCTCTACAAACTTCCTGAAGAGACCACTATTTAGGGATTAAGACCTTTCACTAAAAAAGATGCTGCTGCTGTTACACCTTTGCTTAACAAGTATTTGGAATAATTTGATTTATATCATTCATTCTCAGTTGAAGATGTCAAGCATTACTTTACCCCAGTTGAAAATGTTATTTATTCCTATGTTGTTGAAAGTTAAGATAAGTAGATTACTGACTTCTTCAGTTTCTATTGCTTACCTTCTACTATTATTAACCATCCTAAACATAACTAACTCAGAGCTGCTTATTCCTACTACCACTTCTCAACTGCTACTCCTCTCAAGGACCTTATTTATAATGCCTTGATCCTTGCTAAAAAGTATGACTTCGATGTCTTCAATGCTCTTAATTTAATGGAAAATACTTAATTCCTTGACGTAATATATTATTATTTAGAGTAATTATTTTTTTTTAAATTTTAATTAATTAATATATAGGAACTTTTGTTCAGCCCTGGTGATGGTAATTTACATTATTACTTATATAACTGGAGATTATCTGAATAATTCAAGCCCTCTCAACTCGGTATGGTTCTCGTTTGAAAAATCTAATAAAATTTAAATTTAAATAATTTAAAGTATAAATCAACTAAAATAATATTTAATTTAACATGTAAAATGTATTTTTGGTTTGCTTATTGTGTTATATAAATCTTTTTAGAAATTTATTAGTTTAAATTAAATCTTATTCATTTATTAAAAGCATTTTCAATCTTTATTCAAATATGTTTCAAATTGAGTTATAAATTTACTCAATAATTAATTTTTCTTTTTTTTGTTTTGTCCTGATTTATATCTTCATAAATATCTTAAATGAAAAATAAACTTTTTTTTTGAGTGAATATCAATAGTTTTTTAATAAGTTTAGTTATAAAATGAGTTAAATCAGACACTTGAAAAATAAAAATATTTTTAATTATTTAGAAATTTTATAGAAAGAAATAAAATGAATGAAAATATAAAATTTCTTATTGAATTATTTAAATTAATTAATATATTTAATACAAAGTTTATTTTAGTAAAAAAAAAACAAATAAGATGAATATTTTTTAAAGATAAAATCACTATTTATGCATTAAAGGTCAACAAAAATATATTTTTCTTTGGTTACTGAAGTCCAGAGATCAAAGATTATGTTAAAGTAAACTTTTTTTTTATTAATTTCCTATTAAATTTTTAAAAAATATGAAAAATTATTTAAGTCAAACAAATAATATAAAAAATATTAGAAACTATGTTAAATTATTCATATTAAGTAATCAAATGAATGAGAATAAATAAATAAATATTATATAAAAATGAACTATTTTAATTATTTCAACATCATGTACAAAGTTTTATTTGTATGTAAAAATAAAAAATTGAATTAAATAAATATATGAAAAATAAATTAAGACTGACATATAAAATTAAAAAAATAAGAAAATATTTAAAATAAATTTCTAATAAATTATATGAAATTGAAACAATAAAATAAAATGAATAAATTACATTTATTAATTAAAGAATTAATTTTCACATTTTATATACAATTTTATATGGGTAAGTAACATATATTTTAAATTAAATAAATCTATTCACAATTATTTTATTTATTTATTTATTTATTTTATATATATATTTATGTCATTTTTATTATAACTAATTATTAGTATTACATTATTCATTGAAAAGTTATAATTGATTATTAGATATTTTTCTAAACTCATTACAAGCTTCATATATTAGCAAATCAAATACCATTTGACTTAATTCGACCTATACTTCTGTTTATTCTTCATCATACAATATCCATTTTTCTTCATTTTCAATAACCTATTATTTAGAATTTTAAATTAAAATTCTTTATTTTAATTAAATTTATTTTATTTACCTCTGCTGATAGCATACGATTTAGTCTATCTTCTTTAATTTATTGAAGGTAATCTTCATCAAAATGAATTCCTGGTTAAAATTGTGAGTCTTCCTTATCTACTATTATACCACATAGACATGAAGACCACTCAATTACTTTTTCAGAAGCCTTTTGAAGAATTTTAGGAATATCTTATTATGAATGGGGTTTTTCAGATATTTTTTCATGTGTTATTTTCCATGGGAAAGGCTTACCTCTCAACCCATACATTCTTTAATAATCTAAAGCTTCATTAAAAGCTTCGAAAATTGCTTTATTATGTATACGCTCCAAGGTTTAAATCAAATTATCTCTTATCTTATCTTAGCTTGGCTAAATATTTCTTTTTCTTTCGATATCAGTGTACAATTTACCATCTAAAATAGGTTAAGTTGAATATGAAGATTCATCTGAAGTGTCTAATTAATCTTCTTATCCATCATACATATGAAGTAGCTTCAATAATTCTTCAGGCTATGGACCTAGCCAAGTATTTATGTGGGTTAAGAATTTTGTCTTGTAATCATTATCATCTAGTTTAAAATATTTATACTTTAGTTTAATTTACATAGCAAAAATATTTACTTGAAATATGAGTACTAACGGTGTGTATATATTCTTTGACAGTATTTAAATTAGTTTTAAACCCTTATCTTTAGATTACTATTTTTTAATAAAAATGTAAATTTAAATTATTAAACTGATAAAAATTATTTTACTTCTTTAATTCATTTAAGTTTATGGTTAGTTATTTTTATTTTCTCCATCTGCTTTCTATTAGCCTTATTATTAGCTAACTCTCTTTGATTGTATTGTTTATACTTCTTTATTAAAAATAATAAATATTATTTAAATTTTAAATTTAGGATAAAAAACTTTAAATTAGCTATTTAAATGTAAATAAATAGTCTATTGTTAGAATAAAGAAAAAACTTACCATCAAATGCTTCTTTTAAGAGATCATTCAAAATGATACTAACAACATTTTCAGCTTCTTTTTCTGGTGCCTTTTAATCTTCTTTTTAAATGCTTGATTGTTTAATTTTTTATTACTAGATATATTGATTTTGTTATTCATTTAAAGATTCATCTTGCAAATGTTTTTATTAAGCATGATTTAGAGAAGCGCTCTTTGAATTAATTCTATTTTCCTTTTAATTAAAATGGTCACTCTCATCATCATCGAACTCCTCTATTTGATTTTCTTCTTGATCAATTTCAAATTTATTTAAATAGTGAGACTTATTATTTACACCTTACTATTTAGGTTCGTTTTCATGCATTTGGTCTTCTATTTTCAAGCATTAGCTTTAAGTTTGAACTACTGGTATGTTTTCATTAGATTCAGTTTCACTTTGAGTTGGACTAACCTTTTAAAGTGGAGCATTTGATAGGCATTCACCTGGATTATATTAGTTAATTAAATTTGATAACTTAATAAACCCGCCATTAATTCCTTTTTATGCATCTGGTACTATGAAATCTCCTCCTGATATATTTGGGTTATTTACTTAGTTTGTAGAGTCAGAATCTAGTGGTTTAAGATTTTGATAATTGTTTTAATACAGCTAGCTTGCTGAATCATCTAATAGTTCCATTTCATGAATGTTCAAATCAGATGATTGGTTGTTATTATTATGAGCTTGAACCATATCATCAGATAATTCTTTGATTTCTTACAAGTGATGATTGTCTTTTTCTGCTGTAAGATAAATCTCGCTTACATTATCGATATCTTTACTTGTAGAATAAATTAAATCTGATCTATCACTTTTTGCATTTGAAAGTTTAAGGAAATTCTATGAGCCAGTTGCATAAGGTGCAGCAGATAACGAGCTCTAATTGTTATTAGGATTATAAATATTATTTGGAGCAGCACTTAGTGCACTATTATTATTGCTGACACTTTATACAGAGACAATTGAAGAATTTTATTATACTGAGTATTACTTGATTTATTTTTGATAGAAATTACCACTTTTGTGATCACCAAGAAAATCATTTTGTAAATCAAAGTTGTTATCATTCTAGTTTTCACCTTCTTTTTAATTATTTTTTTAAAGCATAACTCCAACTCTTTTAGGTTATGGCAAATCATCTTCCCACTCAATAGATTAATTTAAATCTTCATCTCCTGAAATGTCAACTTCATGGTCTTCGCTTTATTTGCTATTTGTTTTTTCGACAGATCTTTAATCAATGCTACCTTTTTCATTAGATTGTAACAATTTTTTCTTATCAGAACTTGGTCTACTTTAAATATTGACACTAGCTGCTGATAGTTAATTTGGGGTGTTGTTAATCTACTAATTATAATTATCAGCTTTATTAAAGGGTGGTAGATCGTGATCTTCAATCGTTTCTATTGATGATGTTTATTATGAAGGTTAATGAGAACCAGAACGGTTTAAGCTTCCTTTTCTTTGCTAAATAAGATCGCTATTATTATTGGCACCATTTAAAAAGTTCTTACTAGATTCATCAATATATTTTAGATCTTAACTATCCTAAGAGTTATATCTAACTTTAGAATTAGAATCAGTGTTTTTTATATTAATTTAAATGTTATTCATTCCAATTTGTGGATCTCTATTGTTATTTTCTTAATTATATTTTATTAGATTAGAGCGCAAAGAGTTTTAAGAACTCTATTATACTGATGAGGAGTGTAGACTTTCAAAGTCATCCTCTTAAAATCCCTCTGGAGAGCTATTAGGATTTCTCTTAGAGCTAAGACTGCTTTACCCACCTCTTTTCTTTTCAAATTAAAGATTCTTCTTTTCCTCATCTGTAAGAGGACGAGCTTCTACATCTTTAACGTTTTTACTGTTAAAAGACTTCTAGCTGGCTTGATTAGAGGCTTCATCTAAATTTTAAAGTTGATGTTAAGACTTATCTTTTGATAATTTTCTTAAAGATTGAGAAGAAGATATATTGTTGTTGTTATTGTTATTAGAGTTTATGTTAGGATTGCTTAAATTATTACGACTGCTACCACTGCTATTTGCTAAGCTTTAAGCAGCTCCAGTGTGAGTGAGTTAATTATTATTTGGTGTATTTTTTAAATTAGACTTATTTATTTTTTTTAAGTCTGCAAATATTTGCTGATTCGTTTAGTCATATGATGAGCTGCAATCAAAGTCATCTATGACTTTAATATTGCATGAAGATTCAGAATCTGGAGTACAAGCGGCTAATAAAATTTCATGTTATTGTTTCTTTTTATGATGTTTTTAAATATCTTTGTTTTGCTATTACTAAGCAGATGCTGGGATTTATTAAGGGTGAGGATGATGATGGTGGAGATAATATCTATGGGATGAAGAAGCTGAAGAATTCATATGGTCTTCTTCTTCGCTTAAAGAAACACGATATATATCAAAATCTGAATTAGGTAATAAATTTTTATACGAATTAGATGATAAAACAGCTTTTTTCTTCATTTGCTTTGAAAATTCAATGTCACGTTAGGTCTTTTTAATAGTTTCTTCAGTGCTAAGGATGGTCTTTTGCATACTTAGTTTTGTTTTTTCTATTTATTGCTATTCTTTGCTCACCCATTTTTCCAATTCTTACTGTTTACGATAGAATGATTTTGGAGATATTCTTTATTTGTCAAACATGTTTTAAAGCTTTTTATTTTTTGCTTCTCTTCTTACATTTAGAGCTTATTGAGCCACATCAAAAATATGGTCTATCTTATCCATTTACAGAAGTTCTTTTAATTTACGATCATCAAATTACTCGCCAAACGAGTTTTACTCAAAAATAGATTTTATTTAATGTTCACTAGATCCACGGACAGATTCTTCACCATCTGTAGAATGTGTATGAACTCTCATAAGGTGTTTTTAGACCATGGAATAAGAAACACTAGGACTTGTGCATGAACTGATAGATTATTCATCTCCTCCTATGTTTTATTTTTCACTATTTTCTTATTCATCATAAAAATTCATTCTTTAGCCAGACTATTATTTATCATTCATAGCTTTTTACTTAGATTGCATAGTATTTTGTGATTATTATTTTAGCTATTTTGTTTATTCACTTCCACTTGTTAAATTCTTTTAAGTATTAGTAGCATTACTACCACTGTTAATATTATTGTTGTTTAAAAAGTCATCTTCAAATCTATATTAATATAAAAAAATTTAATTAAATTTAAATTAATTTGTATTAATTACCTCATTTTATCCTCTGAAATGTTATTATTGTTTCTTGAAAGGTTGTTTAGATTACTGTTAGTAGTTAACTAGTTAGAATTGTTGGTATCCTATTGTTTAATTGTATTATTTTCACCTAATTCTTTAGATTTTCCTTCTTCTTATTCCTATTGAACAGTTTCATTTCTGAAATAGCTTTCTGTGATTTTATCAACATCAATTTTCAAGTCTTTTTTTCTTTATTATTTTTAACTTTTTTCACCAGATTATACATTTATTTTATTTTAATCTTCACTATTTCTACCAAACTAACCCTTTTCATTACCAATTACTTATTTTTCATAAGGTTGAGGTAAGTCAAATTTAAAAGGAGAGTCTTTCTTTTATTTAAAATTTTGTTGGTTTTCTTAATTTTTACCATTAAACTTTTAGGAGCTGTTACTATCTATTGAAACAAATTTTTCATCTGCTTCATCTACTGAAGAAATTTAATTTGAAAATTATTGTTATTTTTAAATAGGTTTCTTATTAGATTATTGCTAAATACTACTGTCAGCTAAGGATTCTTATTCTTAGTATAAGCTATTTTCCTTTTATTTAAAAATTAGATTTAATAAAATAATTAAAATAACAGTTTGTTTATTTACCTTAAGCTGTTAATTATATTCTAAGTATTTCCTATTTATTTCACTTAACAATTTCATTTGTTCTGCTGCTTCTTTAGGAATACTTCCTTAGTTTTGAAGGTCATTTAGTAGGGCTATCATTTAATTCCATTTTTGAGCTTCTTCTTCTTTTATTTTAGTTATTTCATTTTCATATTGCTGCATCATGCTTTTAGACATACTATTTACTGATGTGTTGTGACTCTTTTTTTATGAATTTTCTTAGTATGAAGATTAATTTTAGTTAAAGCTATTTTTATTATTTTAGCTAGAAGGCTATCTAGAATGTTAAACGCTAGAGTAATTGCTTTAATGCTCTGAATTTTCGCTCATAAAGGTATTACTGATTTCAGGAATAGCATCAATCCTATTAAGTTCATCATTCAATTTTTCTCTTAAAAATTCAGTGCTGCTTTTATCTCTTCTCTTTTTATTATTAGCACTACTGCTCTAAATATTCGAAGTCATGCCTTTAGTCATATCTAAGAAATCGCTTTTATCAAATTCTTTAACAGTTACAAGACTTCTTTGATGCTCATTAATTTCCTTAAATAATAAAGTATTATTCTACTACGGATCATTCAATCCAACTAAATCATTTACTCCTCCTCCCTAATTTTCATCTAAATCATCTTAATTAAGATACTTTTTATCTTCTGAGCTCATTTAATATCTTTGCTATCCTCCTGCTATTAAGTTATTTAATTTTTAAGTATCTAAAGCTCCTGATGTCATCAAGAAATTTTGGCGTTGATAATTGCTATTTTGAATAGTTTAATTCTCAAATATTTCGTTAGAGCTTCCTCCTAGAACTTACATATCAGTTTCCTTTTTTTATATTTATATTAATTTAAATAAAAATTAACAAATTTAGTAATTATTTATTACATATAAATTCTTCTAACTAGTTTTCTTGTGTTAGTTACTCCACTCTTCATTAATGCCTAGCTCGTTAATTAAAGTATCATCTACTTTTTATTTTTCTGCTTTTATTTATAATATAAATAAATTTTTTTAATGTAAAATAAATAATGAAACTTACATTTTTAGCTATGCTTTGAGTTGTTGTTTTTAGTATTAATTTATTCTATTTCTTATTCAACTTCAAAATTTTAATCATTACTTTTGATAGAAAGATTAAGTTAAGGCTTTTTTTTTATGTTTTTTGTTATTTAGGCTTCTTATTATCCTTATTTATTTGACTAAGCTTGACTATCAGTGCTTTGTTAAGGTTTTTTAAGCTACTATTTAGCTAATAATTCAATTAATTCTTCACTACTATTAGGCTTAGATAATTATTTGCTACTTTGTTTTGATATTTCAGCTTTATTATCTGATAGGGATTAATCTAAGTAATTATTTATCATCATATTTTAATGTGCTGAAGATTTATTTTTTGATGAATTTTATTACAAATTTTAATCTTAAAAGCCTTATGAATTTTAATTTTATTATCTATGAGAGCTTTAGAAGGAATTTTATCCACTTTAATCAAAATCGTCTTCATAATCTTAAATATTAATTTAATCTTCTTCACTAAAATCTTATTGTTGATAGTTTTAAATTCTACTTTTCATTGAATCTCTTTATAATTGTCTATAAATCATCTACTATTCCTAATCTAGCTCTTCATAATCCCTTTACTAAATACCACCCTTTATATCACTTTGATATTTATTTTTGTTAAGATGAGAAAATTCCTCTTCTTCCTCATCATTGATTTATTTTTTTTGACTTTCTTAATCATCTGTTTAATCCTGATTATTTCCTTAATATATATTTTAATTACTAATCTTTTTTGTTCTATTATTTTATTCATTGATATTATCTTCTTCAGTTTAATTTGTAATTATTATTTTCTCTATTTATTCAAATTTTGATCCTAATTTAGAATTTTATGGCTATTAAGCTATATTTTATTTGCCCTAAACGTTATTTTAACTATTCTTCATAGCTTGCTTATGAAGATCTTGTAATAATTAATCAAACTCAAATTCGTCTTAAATTTCAATTTCTTCTTCGTCTTCATTATAATTGTATTATTAAAGCTTTTCTGTTTGATTATAAGTAATCTATGGATTGGAATTAGATTTATTTGAAGTTTGTTATTAAGGATTTCTTCCTATTTTGGTATCATTACTTTCTTTCTATTTATTTTGAGTGGAATTACTTTCTTTGCTTGATTTTATAAAACCATATTTACTAAATGGGATTTCTTCTATTTACAATTCTTTGTTAGATGAGTCTTAAATTATATTTTGATTATTTTTATTGATACTATTAGCCATAGACGATTTATTTATAATTTCTTCTTCTTCATCTTGGTCAAGGCTATAGTCATCAATCGCTCTGTTTGCTTTTGAATAGATTCCATTAGAATTTCCAAGAAGCTCCTTATTAAAATTTTTATCTTCTTCATCATCAACATCCTAATAAATTTTTTTGTTAGCTAAAGTTGAAGTAATTTCTTTCATATTAGTTATATTTTCTGTATTGTTGTATGTTTAGTTATTAACACTTTTTGGAGTTTTCATTTATTCTTAAGGTTAATGCTTACTGCTTGTTTATAAATTGAGCATAATTAATCTTTCATCATTAGGATTTCTATTAGTATTAGAAGCTGATTCGTTTCTTTCTGTATAAATTTACATTCCTTCGTTCAGTTAATCAGAGTCATGAGCATGGTCATAATGATTTTGATATTCCTTTTACAATTAATCCTCAAGTATAAGATATCTTTTGAAAGCACGAGTTACAACTCTGCGAGTCTTTAATTCTTTTAAGCGTCTAATAATAACTCTAGCAGCTTATTTTTTAGCACTGGTGATAATCTCTTCTGGAATTTCTTTTTTATTTTACATTTGAGGTGGATTTTATTTTTTATAGTTTAAGCTACTGCTTAGGTTAATTTTATTCTTGAAAGTTGTTGATTTCTCTTAATTTGGTTATTTTTAAATATTTTCTTGGTATTCTTTTTCTATCCTTCTCATCTCCATAATATTTAACTCTTATTCTGAGCGCTAGCTGCTTTATTAACTTTTCTTATCTTCATTATTAATAGTAGATTGGAGTTATCCTTTTTCAGAAAAATTACTTGTATCTAACTCTTCAATTTCGAATGGTTCATCAACATTGTTATTAGCAACTTCTTCAGCCTTGTCAACCTATTCATTATCTTCTTGCAAATGCTCATGAGCATTACATCTGTCTTCGATTTCAAAGTCTTCTTATTCGTTTTAATCATAATTTTCTTACTCCTAATCATATACTTAAGGTTGAGGCATTCCGTAAATCTAATATGCCTACATTTAATGACCAATGAAGTCCTCTTAATCATCTTCTTCAGGAACAATATTATCTTCTTCACAATAATTTTCATATAATTATCTTACATGATTTTAACTTGTATTCAAATTATAATAATCATTAGGTACAGGATTATTTTACTACATCTAATAATAAGGCTATTAGTTTTCTTACTGATTTTCTTCATCTTCGTAATATTCTTCTTCTTCTTCCTAATAGACAGGATTGCTTGCTTCCAAGTTTTAAAATTTTTATAAAAATTCTTGTTAAATCATAAGCAACTCCTCTTGAGTTAAACTTGCTATTTACTCATCTGTTAATAACTGCTATAAATATTGAATTAATTCAGAATTAAAATTATTATTCAAAAAAATTAAATTAGGATCTTGTTATTGATGATGATTTTGTAATTTTTATTCTTTTTAAAAATTTTGATTATTATTTTAATTATTTATCTTTTTGTTCTTTTTACCACTCTAATTGTTTGTGTTTTGATTATTATTGTCTTTTGATTGAGATTTTTTATTTTTTTGTTTTTTATCACTTAATTTAGACTAAGGACGAGATAAGTTTAAGCCTGGAGAAGGAACTGAAACAATATGATTTGATTATCTACTGCTGCTTCCTTATCCAGTACCTCCAACAATGTCGCTATGACGTTGAGGAATATTATTTTTAGATGAGTCCTTAGCTCTTGGGATAGGTATGTGATTCGATTCGCTATATCTCTATTGTATTTGAGACGATGCAGGCCTATTATTTGTATTGCTATTATATTTGCTCGAATAATTAACTGAATTATTATTTTAGGAATTACTGCCCAAATTAAACGAAATACTGTGATCAGTAAATTTATCCATTTTATTTTTATGTTCTTTTTATTCATTTACAAAAGAAAAACTCTAATTATGAGCTGGTAGTTGCTTACCCTATCTCTTTTCATCTATTTGTTTTTTAACATTCTTAGATATTATTTGGGATTTTAGTTTAAGCTATCTCAGCTTTTCTTCAAGTTAACAAATAGTATTTTTTTAATCGTTTTAGGATATAGGGTTTTCATAATTTTCTTTAACTTTATTTGAAGCAGTAACACCACTCCCACGAGATTGTGACCTCTTTTATGGAGCTAATACTGAATTATTAAGATTGCTGTTGTTTCTCGAATGTCCCTTACTATTATTTGCAGTTTTAACTGAATTTTTATCAGGATTAGACATGGGATTGATGATAACATTGCTTTTTGTACTTTAAGAAGCATTATTTATTACAACATTATTTGGATTTACAAAAATATTTGTATTATTATAGCTATTTTAATTACTAAAAGACTTTTTGCTATCATAATTTTATTATTAACTTCTATTGTTTGAGTTTGTTGTAAAGTCAAAAGTAAAACTTTTTTCTGTTAAAGGTTAATTTTCTACTTCTTTTTACCATTACTTGTAATTATTCTAGATAATCTCAAATTTATAATCTTCAAAACCACTTTCATCATTTAGATTGTTGTCATGTTAAAATGAATTAAAATTATTATCAACATCCTTAGCAGCAAAAGAGTTATCCTTGTTCAAATTACTTTTAGGAATATTGATTACAGATTAGTTTACAGATTTATTAGATTGGTTAGGGCGTTATCTTTAAGAAGACTTTGATCTTTATTCTCTAACATGTTAATCTAAATTTTCTAAATTCTTTTTTACAATTTTTTTTCTTTATTTTTCAAGGTTTTCTTCAGATTGTTTCTATTTTTATTTTTTTTAAAGCTGCATATAAAAATGGATTTTTTATTATTCTTCTTAACTTAACTCCTTTTTATTTTCTTTGTTTTACAGCATCAATTAGTCGTACCATATTTTATGTTCTTTTTTTTAATTAACAAATAAATAATTTTGTATTTGATTGACTGATTTAATTGCGAATATAATATGTTAATTACTTAAAATTAATTTATCTATTTCTTCTTAGGAAAAATTATTTAAAAATTAGAGGCCCATTTCTTCTCTCCTTTCCTTTTCTGTCCTGCTTTTTGAAGGGGATATATCCTATAATAAGCAAAAAAATAAAATGAAGTAAAAAAATTTTATTTTTTAAATACTTTAATAGATCTTTCCCTGCTTCTATCTTTTTTTTATTTAAATTTTTACTGGTCAACTCCCCAAGCAAAACTTTAATCACTACTTCTTTTTACTACAGTAATCTTTTATGCATTCATTTATCTTATTTCTGAATTTTTTTGCTAATTTTCTTTTTTTTTCAAAGCCTTTTTTTGATTTTCTTCTTCTTCATTTTTTCTTTTTAGAAATTCTTCTTCTTTAAGTTAACATTTTAAAATAGTTTTTTATAAATGAGATTAAAAAAATTTGATTCTTACTTTATTTCTGCTTAATATTATTTAAAATCATCTATTAAACTTCCTTGCATTTTTCATCATTTATCAAATAATTTTTGTTTTGAGGACTGTTTTTTGGTTTATTAGCATTTTAGCTTGCACATCTCAAATTTAAAAAATCATTTCCAACTTCTATTTCATTTTTTAAATTTTAAATAAATAAAAAAATAATATTTTTTGAAATTTACTAATTTTTTTTAGCTCTTTCTGATTTTGAATATGGTTTTCAAATTTTCTTGAACTGTTGCTCCTTTCTTTAATTTTATGATTTCCTTGGCTACTTACAGCTCTTTAGCGACTTCTAGATCTTGATTTACTCCTGGATTATTGAAACTATTAACTTTATTTAAAAAATAGCTTTAATTATGACACAAGAGGCTTATTACCTTTTATTTTATTCATTATTTCTTGAACTTGATCTTTTCTTTTTCTTTTATCTACTAGATGGAGTTTAGGAATTTCTACCTTTTACTCTAAATGAAAAAGTAGTTTATCTTCCTGAATTTTTATTGTTAATTATATCTTCTTAATTAGTTATGTTTTACATCATTCTTACATATTCCTAATGCTACTAATTCTATGCTAATCCTCCTAACATATCTTCTCCTTATACATTGCTGTGGTAATCAATGGCTGCATTGCTATTATTTTCAAATCGATCTGAGAACTCCTTTTCACTATTAAATTCTTCAAGGAAGTTGTTGTTCATTTCTATTAAAACCAAAAATTGATTATATATTGAATCTCGAAAGCCAAATTTTAAATTGAGTAATCAAAATCTATTTTCAAATTTAAAAATAAAGCTGTTTTTACCGATTTAATCTTGAAACCCTTGCTCATTATGTATTGCATACGATGCATTCTATATTGCTTTGTTTTAAAAAAGAAATGAGCTATCCTATCCTTTTTCTTATTTCTAATCTTTCTTGGAGTGTGCATTCTTGTTCCCAGAATCTTTGTTTTATTTTTTCTTTTTAGGAGTTTTTGATTTTTTAACTACTTTTAACACTCCTCCTACTTTTTTAACTTTCTTAACTTATCCAAAGAAAGCAGTTGAATTATCGTTAGACCCTTGAGCTTAAACATGATTAGAATTATTAGTATTATTAGACTAAGGTGATAAAGATCTATTTTGGACATTCATAGTACCACTGCTAATAGCTTTCATTGATTTAGAAGCTGCTGTTTGGTTGTTTGAAGATTTACTATTAGCTTTTTACTAAGTAAGTATACTATTCATTTGTATTATCTCTTCGCCATCATCATACTCATTTAAAGAAATATTGTTTGCTCTCATGTTGGTTTGATAATATAATTATCTTTAGTTTTCTTTGTTGAAACTATTAGGTTGAGTTATGTAATTTTGTTCAGCTTATATAAGTTCAATATCTGGAATATCCAAAAAAACGCTATCATCTTAATTACTTAACTTACTAGCGCGACCACGACTATTACTTCTGTTTTTTTTCTTTGTTTTCATTAAATCTACAGGAATAGGGAATTTTCCTATTAGATAGTTAAAATAAAATATAATAAAAATCTTGATACTTTGCTTTTTTTCAATATTGATCTTGATTTTAGTAACTTATTGACTAACTATATTAATTAATTAACTTAATTAATTTTAATAAATGGATACTTATATTTTAATTCTAGGTTGTACTACTACCGCTGATTATAAGACTGTTTTAATTTTCTATCTTTCTTCCTATAATTAAACTGCTATCATTCTAATTACAATAACTTTCTCCTTCTATGTAGCTAATATTTATAAAAACAAAAGCTTTTTAATATAACTTTAATAGAAAAAATTGCTAATAACAAACCTTCTATTGAGTCCCTATTAATAATGCTTGATGTAAGTTTTTGGGACTCCTGAGGTATCTGGATGTCCGATATCTAATGAGAGATTAAAGTGATTGTTTGATTGCTGAATATAATTATTTTTCTAAATATTTGAGATGTCTATATGTAAGCGCTATTTAGTAATTTAGTTTGAGTTCATATTTTTGTTGCTATTCTAAACTGTTCTATCTATTCCTTCTTTTATGTTGCTAATACCTGTACTATTCATTTTATAAATCACTTTAGTTAGTCTTTTATTAATGTCTATTCTATTATAAATATTACCCTCAGTTGTTAGCTTATTTTGCTTCTGATTTTTAGTGAGGGTTTAAGAAAATTTAAGGCCTGTTTATTGAAAGTAAAATATTGTGAGCCTTATAAACCAATCTTAAGTTTGAATTTGATTTTTTGTTTTTTACAATAATAAATAAATAATAATGTTAATTATATTGCCAAAGGTTTTTTTCCGTGATTTAATTTTTCAATTTACTAATTTGCAATTTATAATTTGTTAATATGATTGATTATCTATGAATCTTGTTAAAACTAAATAACTCCTCTCCTTTAAATTACTTCCTTTTTTTGAATTGATTTTTAAATTTTCATAGATTATGTTATGTTGGCATATATCTCTATTCTCTTCATAAATGTATAGTATTTTAATCCCATTTATTTTTTAATCACATTTTCAAAAATAAGCATGTAATTTAATTTTATTCATCTTTCAATTTTAATTTTCCTGATATTTTTAATGAATATAAAGTATAAGTAAATATGCCATTCATTTAAATTGAATTTACTAATTCTAATTTGATAATGCTCATGCAAATAAATTTATATATTTTTTTTAATGAATCTTAAATTTATTTTCTTAAATTCTTACACAATTTATGAATATTAAAATAAATTAATTTATTTTATTTTTTTACAATTAAATATAATTTTATTTAAATTAAATGTACAAATATTAAATATATTTTATTTTAAAACATAAAGTATATAAAATTTTACTATTAAAATAGGATATTTATATATTTAAAATTTTATAAATGCAAATTTGATTAATTTAAATCTTGGTATTATCTTTTTAAGTAATTATTAATTCAAGATGGTTAAAAATAATAAATTATGTTTATTAAATATTTATTAATTGGTAAGACTTTTCAAATTAAATTAAAATACATACAATTAAGTCTTTTTATTTAAAAAAATAAATCAAAATTAATAATTAAGTTTACAAAAGCTGCATCTTAACTTTATATTTTAAGATTATTTTTACATTTTTCTCACATTTTTTAATATAATTATTAATTTAATTTTTATGTAATATCTTTTGCTAAATTATAAATTTATTATAAGCTTTTTTAGATTATAAAATGCATTAATATATTTTAATTTTATAAATAGATAATAAAAATATTTTATAGATAAAATTATTGATATAAAATGTATAATTAATTTAATTTTTAATCAATAAAAAGAAATAGATAAAACAAAATTAAAAATAAAATTTTTAAATTTAAATTAAACCATAATTATTTAAAAATAATTAATTAAAAATATAATTTTTAAATTATTTAAATTTTAAAATAATGTTTAATTTTGTTATTGTTAGGGCTAATCCTAATAAAATATTTTTAAAAGTTATTAAAATTTAATATTTATAATTTTAAAACTTCTTATTAAATAAGATTTTTTATTAAAATTTTATAAATTATTTATTATGATTCAAACCAATTTTATCTTTTTAAGCTTTGACATTTTTTTATTCATAAAATATAAATAAATATATTTATTTTATTAAAATATATTAATTTTATACATGATTTTTTAAATTAATAAAATTAAAAAATAAATAATTAGAGTTAGGAAAAGAAATCTTGTTATTAAATTAAATATTTATTAAATCAATTATTTAGAAAAATCTATTCTAAAAAAGTAAAAAATCACAGGAAATATTTAAAACTTTTAAAAGTAGATTTAGTATCTATAATAAATATACAATTTGTGGATATCAAGTTTTTTTTTTATGATTCTTTTAAAAACTTTTGAATTTTTTAAAGAGTTCCAGTCTTATTCTTAATTAATTATAGTCCAAACAACTAAAAAAAGATTTAATTATTTTAAAATTTTTAGTTTTCTTAATTAGTTATAAGATTCGATCATAAATTTTTTACTATAAACAAAGCTAAATTTTAATATAAAAATGTTTTAAAATGCTTATTAAGGAGGCACTCATGTAGAAATATATGATGCAAAAGGTATTAAAATATTTTCAATATTTTTGTTCCAATATAATAGATTTGTTTTAAAATCAGTCAACAAAGATAAAGAAAAAAGTTACGCAAATCTCTATAGAATGACAACTCCTTAAGGATATTCAAAAGTATTTGATAAGGATATTAAAGGTATTAATATAAAAGAGGCATTAAAACTTAAGCAATGTACTTTTTTATATAAAAAGGATATATTTATAGCATAGATGGACATAGTACTAAAATGAGATTTCCAAAAGAAGATAAAATTGATTTATGTATAGTTTAGCATTTTCTTGTATTTTAGATTTATCTACCGTTTGGTTCACCTTGGAATTTAGAAATTGGCATAGCAGATACCTAAAAGGTAACAAAATTAGTTGATGTAGGATTAAACAATTACAAATTTTATTCATTAGGTAAATAGGAGAATTAATTTAGTAAGTGCTTTAAATAAAATAGAAACTAAGTATTTTCACGTTAAAGTCCCTAACGATATTATTAGACGTGGAGAATGGTTAAACTTAAGTATAGACGTTAATAGTTTTATGGAAGCTTGGAAAGGTATTTGATAAATAGCATTAATTTTAGAACAATTATATCATATTAAATATCAGTTAGTAAGTATTCATTCTAAAATATTTTGTTAAAAATTCAAGGATCCACTTTTCGTTCTATTGATAGTATAACAATCGGATCAACCTGTAGAATTCGTAGAATTTTTAGTATGAAGAATCCTCTTTTTGAGTTCAGTTCAGAAGATAATGCAGAAGAGCAAATGTATTTGCAATCCTCTTTATATAATTAATAAAAACCGTAAGATTGTATTTAAATTTTGTAAACATATAATAATAATCACAAATCATATATTAGAGAAGATATACCTAAAAATTTTGCCTTTCCACCTGGCTTTTAATATTCCAATCAGCTAGTGAATTATCAAAGAATTTTAGATAATGTTGATCCAAAATATCTTGAAAGTATAAGTGATTCTGTTGATACATTAAAAATGAATAATCCTGCTTCATCTGTCCCAAAATCAATGTATAAAAACTCTTTAACTAACAATACCAACAATGTTAAAGCTATTGCTACAAAATCAATCAAATAAGGCATAGGCATTAATAATAGTGTATAAAAATCAATCCCAGATGTTACTCATGATTTTCATGAAAAATCAACTATGGGATAAAAGTAGATTGAAACATAGAAAAAATCATATGCTAGAATAGACAGAAGCCCTCCTTCTATCTAAAATACTTAATAGCAAAATTCTAAATATAATTCTTCAACTAAAAGAGAATCATCTATTTCAAGTAGTCATAATTTAGATGAAGAGCAAAAATATGATACTAACTTAACAAAGGCAAAACCTCGCTAAGCTTCAAGAGTGATTAATATTATAATTCTTATTTTATCTACTAATAGTTTATTCAATTTGTTTTATTGTTGTAAAATAGGAACCTGTAAGACAATCTTTGAAAACATAGAAACCCCCTTAACCACAAACCAATAATAATAACAATCTTTAGTAAGGGTAGCAGATATAAAAAAATATTCCTAAATCTCCAATAAGCTAGTCACTTAAATCACCAACTACATCACTTAAGGATATAAATTAACCACAAAATTCTTCATCGAGACAGCCAACAAAGAACTAATAAAGACAACCATCAACTTAAAAGAAAGAAACATCAGCTAATATATAAAAAAACAATCCTTGGTATGCAGGTGTGAATAAAGGTCCTAAAAAGTAATTTGATGATAAAGGTTAAGAAGATAATGAAGAAATAGAAGAAAATTTGGAAGCAGAATATTACGATAAATATGAAATAGATGAAGAATTACCATAAACAATAAAAAAGAAAGAATCTAAAACAAATACTTCATCACCCTAGATATCTCAAAAAATGACCTAATAAAATGATAAAAATTTAAATAATTAAAATAAAAATAATCTAGGATAAGTTAAGAGTTAATAATTAAAAGAAAAATCTTTAACTCAATAACTTGAATCTAAAAGAAATGTCAAAAGTGCAAATAATTTTGGAAAAAAGGCTTCATTAATTGACCCGAAAAAAACAAAGGAGGGAAATAAAAAAGACATCCAAAAAAAAGAAAACCAAAATGATAAAAATTAGAATTTAGGATATGAAAACTAAAATGCATTTAACAGCATGAACACAGATTTAGATGAAGAGAGTTATTTCTAACTAACTTAAAAATTTAATACAGTTAGCGATCCAAATCAATTTAAAGATCTCTTTGCAAATTCAAATCGTAAATAAAAATAATAAGCCGAAGATTCTTATGGCCAGGGCGAATATGATGATTTAGATTAAAGAGAAATAGAAGAAGACATTGTTACTGATTAAAATCATAATAATCCATCTATAAATAAAAATACAAGTCAAAATAAAACTACCACTAAAAATACTAATAATAATAATAATGCTAAGAGCTTCCTTAAACAAGATACTGTAGAGAGCAAAAAATATTAAACAAACCGCGATTTCTCTGGAGAAAAGAAGAATTAATAGTTTGAAGATAGCCTCGAAGGACCTTACATTGAAAGAAACTTAGAAAACGATGATGAAAATTATCAAGATGAGTTAAATGATAAGTATGCCTCCCCGGATAAGGATGATTAAGGAAATAACTACTCTAATCATAATATTTATGAAAATCATCTCAACAAATTTATTAATAATTCATAAAGACCCTTTACACCTCCTTTTTAAGCAGTTGTTCCTTTGCAAGGAAGTTCAATAGTAACTAAAAAAAATAATTAAACAGTAGTAATTCAAAATCAAGGCTATTATGAAGATGATGGAAATTACAAAAATGAATAAAATAAAAGCAATATTTCAAAAAAATCAAATAGAGTAGATAATAACGATTTTGAAGATTAAGAATAGCTAGAAGTTATTTACGATCCTGTTCTTAACTGTTATTATGATCCAAACAGCAAGCAATATTATGAGCTTAAATCTTGATTTAATAAATTATTCTTTGTAAAAATTAACATTTATTTACTTTTTATTCTTTTTAAAACTTAAAATTGTTTATAAAAATATTTAAAATAAAATAAATAATAAATTAAATAAATTTTGTTTTCCACAATATTTCATTTAATGTTCTAATTTTCATCAATCTGTTTAAAAATTATTTATATTTTTATTTTTATACATTTTTTATCTTTTTAAATTAGAATATTTATTGACATTTATCAATTAAAATCGTTTTGGATTTAAAAATAAAAATTGATTTAAATTCATTATATTTTAAATAAAAATTCATTTATTTTTATTATGTTTTAAATAAAAAATCATGTTATAAAAAATAAAAAATTATAATTTATCAGTATTTATGCAAATTTTGTAAAAAATTTTGTTTGGTTTAGTGATTTGATAGATTTGAAATTTTAATAAATTTAAAAATCTAAACAATTAAATTTTCAGGTTTTAATATTTAAGTTCAAAAAAAAAATATAAATAGCAAATATTGTTAGAAAGCAACCAAAAAAAATGAATATATTTGAAATATTTTAGCACGATGAATACATTAAATAGAATCCAGAGATTCTATAATTTATTTACGAGATGTAAAAGGAATGGATAGATTTTAAGGGAATTATAGACAAATTGTTTGTAGATTTAGAATACAATAGTAATTTATTTTTTACAACATTATCAAAAAGATTCATAATAGTTATCTGTGACTAAAGCAAAATAAAAATAATACTAAAATTTTGAGAAATTTAAACGTATATTCATTTTTTAATATATTAGAGCTTAAAGTTAGAGAGTAATGGAATGTTATAACCTAAAAGAGATAGCCTTTAGTTAGAATAATTAGAGAGTACTATTTTAGTAATTAGGATTTTATTTTAATGTAGCTTAAATAATAAAAATATTTTATTTATAGATAAATTTGAAAAGCATATGCTTAAAGAATACAAAGATGAATTCTATTCTATACTGAACTTAGATAGAACGGAAAGCGAGATAAATACTCAAAATTTTATTAAGGCACTACTTTCTCTTAATAAAAAATATGAAATTCATATGAACTTCTTGCAAGATCTTGATTTAGAGTGTGAAGAAATGCAAAAAAAATAAAATTTATCAGTTAATTTATCTTAGATATTTAGCTTGAACCTTATTGAGATAGCAAATTTAAATGAAAATATATATGCTTTCTACAGGTATAGCTGAATTTTTATAATTTCTTTAATTTTCTTTTTCTTTGAAAAGCAAAAAGTAGTTAAAAAATGTTAATTGATATAGCTTTTATTTATAATTAGAAAAGAGCTTATAAAATTTATGAAATTCGTATTAAAAGAACACTCAAGCCAAATAGATCAATCGCTTATTACTGAATCTAGAAGAACTCTTATAGAAAATGAACCTGAAAACTTTTAAGTTGATGTAAGTTTAAAAAAAAAATAAATTATCTAGAATTAAAATTTAAATTTACTTAATTATTAGATCTACTAAAACTTTTTTTAAATATCTATTGAACTTGGATTCTACACAAAATCCTTATAAATATTGAATGAAGTGCTTGTAAAAGACATTCAAGAGTATATAGAGAGCTAATAAGAGGCTCTATAAAATAATACTCCTATTTTAAAGAGGTGTATTTCATATTTTTCTAACTTTCACTTAAATTTTCTTCAAGTTATTGCTCAGAGTGTTAAAACAATATCGAGTAAAGAAATATAACTTGAATAACTATAAGGAGAGCTTAAAATTCTTTAAGATTAGCTTTTGAGTAAAATATATGAGATCTATGGTAAAATATGTATATAAAATATTTTCAGAATCGTGTTAGAGTTTCCAGAATCTTACGAACTTGTCTAAGAATTAAAAGAAATTGTTGAAAAGACAAATCTAGTAAATAAATAATAAAAAAATTTATAATTTTATCAAACTTAAAAAACTAATTTTCTTAAAAATTAGATATTTGACATGTGTGATTTTTTGTCTAGTTAAATTAGTTAAAGATTGCTAATACCTGGAGTTATAACAACAAACATTTTAAGCTAATACATAAATTGTCTTTAAATTCTTTAAATTATAGATCCAAAAGCTCTTATTTTGGGTAATTTAACATATCTATTTGTCATAACTAAATAACTAACTAAATAAACTTAAATTAATTTATAGAAAAAGTTACTTTTCCTATTAAAAATTATCTGCTTAAAAGAAATGATACATTGAGATGCATTATTGAGCATTTAACTGATGATAAAAATACAAATAAATTAGTTCAAGAAAGACTAAAAATTCCTTCTAAATTTTAAAGTTATGATTTATCCTCAGATGAAGATGAAAACGAGGCAGAGAAATGGGAAGTTTAATATTTAAACTAAAAAAAATCGGAAGCAATTAGTATTAAATATTTTGTTTAAAGCTTGTTTTTAATTATTTATTGGTAAAGAAATTAAGTATTAGGAGAGTGACTTACTTAGTATTTTGGTTAACTTGTATGGATCACAAGAATCTTTCATTAGCGAGTATCAAAATATGCTTGCAGAAAAAATGATGGGAACAAGAAATTTTGATATTGATGAAGAAATCAAAAATTTAGAACTTTTGAAATTAAGATGTGGAGACTACAGCCTACAAGTAATTGATTGTTGTCAGCTAAAAATTTTTTAATGATAAAAATAAAATATAAATTAGACTTGCAACATTATAGTTAAGGATGTTAAGGATTCAAAAAGAATTGACAACTTGATTCATTCATATAAAAAACCTATTAACCCTGAAGCATCTCTTAAGAATCCTCTACTTTCTATTGATTAACTTCACTGCATGTTTGTTTCTAAAGGATATTGGCCTATTAATTATGAAGTGGAAGGATTTCCTCTTCCTTCTTATTTAGAGCCACTCTTCTAAGAATATGCAAAGAGATTTGAAAGAAATAGAGCTATGCGTAAGCTAATCTGGCACACAAATCTTGGTCACGTTAATCTCACTCTTACATTTGATAATGGAGAATTTGAATTTAAGTGTCTCCCAATTCATGCAATCTTAATTGGTTATTTTGATGAAACAAGTATAAAAAAGTTAAAGTTGTATTTAGAGTAAAAATATTTTATTATAAAATAAATAGGATTTAATCCAGAAAAAGGAGTTTCATCTGATTTTTTGAGTCAAGAAACATAGTTATCATAAAACTAAGTAAAGTAGAAAATGGCTTTTTGGGTTCATAAAGGAGTTGTAAGAGAGTTTAAAAAGTAAGTGCCAAAAGCTTAATCAAGTAATTTCAAGAATTTCTAAGGATACAATGAAGAAGGTGCAGAGAACGCTGATAATGATGTTAATGTATACTTTCCTGTTAGGGTTTATGAGAAATTTAGGGATTCAGAAAGTAAAGTGAGAAAATCTTATTCTTTAATAACAGTATTTTATATTTAAAATAGATCTTATTTACTGTGAAGATGAAGAAAATGAAATGATTCTTAGAGATTAGTCTTACATAGGATTTGAAAATACTCAATTTATAAAAGTATTTATTAAATTATTTATTCTATTCATTTAATTTTAACCCTATTTTATTCTTTTTATTTTTTAGTATATCGAAAACTTGATAATTAGCATCTTAAATAAAACCGGTCCAAGATCAGCTTCATAACTACATTGCTTGCTAAAGACACTCTATAAAACTGATTTAGAATATCCTGTTTAAGAAGATTAGATTAAAGATGTGCTTAGAAATATGAGCCAAGTAATTCATTAAAAATTATTCAATTTTAAACTTTATAAATTTAAAATTTTTAACAATAAGAAACATAAATTGATATTCAATGGTGAAGACTACTCATTACCTATTAGTTAAGAAAAAGTTTAATGAAAATTAAGTGATAAAATGATATTAAATTTTAGCATTTGTAAATAAATATGTTTAGCAATTATTTTTAAAAATAGCAACATTTTTAAACCTTTCAAGCATAATTCTTTTATTGTTTTAATAATTTTCTTTAAAAATTCTTAATCTGTAAATTAATATAAATTTCATAAAAAATGTAAAAAAATTTTGTTAAAATCTTATCAACTATTTTTTATATTAACTTAGGTTAATTAATTTATGGATTAAAATATTTATTTTTTATATGATAAATATAATAATAGAATATTTGAATTGTTTTATATAAGTAAACAAGACAGAACTAATTTATTTCAAATATCCTATCCTATTTTTAGGAAAAAAAGATTTTATTTATATTTTTAAATTAATTTATTCTTCTCAAATTACTTTTTTTTGATAAAATTCATAGAATTTTTTGATTGTTCTATCTTATGTAAGCGTAGAAAAATGAAAAAATTACAATCACTCGTATTAATTTTAGGAAATAAGTATTAATTTATTGATTTAATCTGATTCTTTAAATAACTTTTTTTTGATAATTTCAAAGAAATTTGTATTGCTCTATGATATTCTTGAAAAACCTGATCAAAACAAACAATAATTTGATTAATTCGTTTAAATGCAGAAAATCAAAAAAAGTAGATTACTTAATAATATTTGATAAAAATGCATAGAAATTTATTTCTCACAATATAAAATAAAAAAATATTGCTTAATAGATTTTTTTACTAAAAACTATAGATACTTTATTATCAATTTATTTAAAATGTATTAATTAATCAATCAATCAATCAGTTTTATTACATTTATTTACTTTGAACTGTAATTGATTTTGCATGTAAATTTGATATTTGAGAGGACTCATTGTCTGAAATTTAAGATTTGTTAATATTTAAGGATTTTGTGTTACCTTCTTGGGTTAACTCCTCCAATTTAACTCTTTCCAACTTCTAAACAGGGGCACTAGATGGTTTTCTACCTCCTAAAAGAATTTATGCAAGATTCATAATTGGAATTTCAATAATTAAAGCAACTATTGCAGCAGCAATAAGGGTAAAGAAAAACTCAGAGAAGAACATTCCAATAAGATTTTCACTATCATAATAAACTGCATCCTTAGAGTACCACAAAGTGAAAAGAATAATAATGTAGTGAGTTAAGTAACCACCAAATGAAAGACGCTGTAAGAAAGCAAACAAAGTGTTGCTAAAGAACTTAGCTATTAAATCCTTTGATCCAAGCATACCAGGAATCATAAAACAAGTTGTTGCAATAACGTACCATGTTCTGCAAGTTCCAAACCAGAAGTGCTAGAAATCAGCATTCCAGTAATCGTTTCCATGTACTTGCATCTAATGAGGAGCAAATACGAGTCCCATCCAGAGACCAAAACCTAATGCGTAGAAAATATATTTTCCAAGTGAGTGTCCAGCAAACTTTTACATTTTTGTCAAAATTCCATTGCATTTATTTTTAGCCTTATCAAACTAATGTTCCTTGTAAAGTATACCAAAGAAAAGTCCAACAAAATATGGAGAAATACGAGCCCAGGGTTTAATGTAATAATCTTCATAATAGTGGTCTAAGCTTAAAGCTTAGATATTTGAAGGAACCATAAATTCATATTTGAATGATAAGTAAATAGAGACAGACTAGAAGACAGCGAAGCAAACACCAACAGAAATTTTTCCGATTAAACGATTATTTTAGTAAATGATTAAAAGAATCATACCAAAAATAAACATCTAGAAATCATTAGATAAATACCATCCCCAAGGAACGCATTTTTTACCTTAACCTGGGAATAAGTTGTCTATGAAAAGGAGATTTTACCACCAGCGTGTATCGCATAAAGCTGCTCCATGCATAAAGACATCCCAAGTGGGTGAAGAACCTACAAAGGGAGAAAGTCTCCAGTAAAACATCAAAACTAAAAAGTAACAAGGGAATATACGGAATACTCTGTTAATAATAGCAAACAAGAATGAAATTGCAGTCTTGACAGGTTTTTTCATTGAAAAATTACGCTATTATTTTTCATCAGCGACAACATAAGCCAAGAAGAAACCACCTAACCAGAAAAATACATCAACAGAGTAAAGACAAGAAAAGAGGAAAAGTACAAATGATCTATTTTAAATGATCATCAAGTCTTAAGGATTACTCATGTAGTTCATGTGAAGATAGAATTCATGGCCAAAAATAACTTACATAAAGCAAAGAGAACGGATACCATTAAAAACAAGTAAATCGTCATTATTACTTTTTAATGTAAACATTTTTTTCACATTATCAGGCAAGTTCCAGCATTGAACTACTCTCCACCAGAAGGGTTCTTTTTTGGGTCTTCCTGTTGCTGCTGCTACTTGACTAACAGTGTTGCCATTGGTCATACTAACAGATGGTTATGGTCCAGAGTAAGTATGAGATGGTCTAGAAATTTGAGAATTAGATTATGAAATCATACTTGTTGAAGTGGCTCCTTAAGTATAGTTAATTTGAGTTTAGTATCTAGTATTATCTTGTAAAATGGCTTTATCTTTCTTTCTTTGAAGCAATTTTAAGATAGGAGCTAAAATAGAGCATGTGCTTACTAAAACTATAGTAAATAGTGCTATAATATATCCAGCTGTAGCCTTTGATTAAGTATCTTCCTAATAAGGGACATATGTAATAACTGTTTAATTATCTCCTTCAGTTAAATTAACTTAAAATTCAGGAGGTTTAGGTATATCTTGCTAGTGAGGGAATATATCTTTAATTGTTTATAGAATCTTTAAAAGTTCGGCTGTTGCCAATTAAGAATTGCTATTCATGACTTCTGCATTACAAACTTCGTACATACAAAATCCTAAATAATATTCTAAGTTATTAGGCAAGGTTAAAGTTAATCTAACAAATGTCATTTAAGGAAGGCTGCGACATTTTTCAACATCTCCTTCGTCATTAAGCGTTCTTCCAGAATATAATAAAGTATTTCCGAAAGTAGGTGGCAAAGGTTTTTTATTAGCTATACTATTACTGATACTGTCTAAATAAGTTTGGCATAAAGTGAAATCAGTGCTTTAAGATAATCCTTATCCAAATATACTGAAAACTATTACCAATCCTATGAAAAATTTATAGGTAAATTTCATTTTTTGAAAACAAGTTTGAGTGAGCAGGGTTTTTACCTTTAATTTGCTTGCTTAATGAAATTTAATTTGATTTTTCTGATTTTGTGAATTATCTTTTTCTCTAAATATTAATTATTTACCAAAAAAAATACGAATTTCATATAAATATTCGTTTATGATTGATAAAAGCTTTAAAGGTAGTAAATATCTTTACTTTATGTAATATGATGCAATTCATCAAGTATACCACCTAATAAGATACCTAATTTATTAAATTAAATTTTTCAGATTCTGTCGCCGATTAGACTGTACTTTATATATCAATAAAAGAATTTACTACTATTTATTAAATCATTAGCATTTATTTATGTAATGTATAGTAATTCTTTTATTATATTCCTATCTGAATATAAAATATCTTCAAGCTTTAAACCATCTAAAATTTAATCAAAATTGAATACATTTAAATTTATTTTTCACCTCTTAAAATGAAAAATTGTAATTCATTTATTTAATAAGAATAAACAAAAGATTATTCACTTTAAATTAATATCATCAAATTAGCTTTTACATAATCAATTAAATAAATATTCGATAATTTTTCTTATGAGTGTAACTTATAAAAAAATAAAAAGAATTACTTAAATACTAATCACACATATTATTAAAAAATAATAAATTAAAGTTTATTAATTCCAAAATATATTTTGTTATATTTTACTAATTTTAGATAGTATAGACTTGCTTAGATTAAAAATAAAATGAAAAATACTTTTATAAATTAATAAAAAAATTTTTTTATGAGTAAATTGGTTTTAATCTACTAAAAATCAATATTTATTTAAAGATCTTTATATATTTAAATTAATTAACTTTATTACCATTTATTGATAATTTTTAAGATTATTTATAAAAGTTTCAAAAGATAAATTTATTTAATTTTTAAAATTGGATCTAAAAATTTTTAAATAAAGAATATTTTTGTTGTACTTTACTTTACATTTAAATAAAAACTTAAATATTAAGTACAGTTTTAACTTGCATATCTCAATAAAAGGAAAAATTATAAAAAGCAATTTATTCTCAAAAATTAATTAAAAAATTATTAGTATTTTTCTTTATAAATTTTAAATTAATTGATATTACAATTCAGAAAAAAATAAATTATTTTTAAGCTGAATTAACTACTTTATTATTTTGTGGTAGTATTCCTGATTTAAGAAATAAAAACTCAAATTTTTTATTTATTTAATCAATCAATTTTTTTCTTCTTTTTTTTAAATTACAGTTATTTTTTGATTTTTATGTTGAATATTTATAAAATTTGTATTATAAGAAATAAAAGATTTTCAAAAAGTAATAATTAAATGAGATAATCTTAAATATAAATATTAGAAAAATAATAAATTGTGTTTTTAGTATTTTTATAATTTAAGTATTTTTAATAATTATTTTTTCTATGTTACATGTATTTGTATCAAAATATTATTTTTTTTGAGACCATTTATCTAACTTGTAAATTCTATTTTGAGTATCTACTATAAAAAAATATAATTATGTGACAATTTGCATATTTTTAACTATTTATTGCAATATTTTTTACTTTTTTTATAAAGTTTAACGTTATTTATCTTTAAAAGTAAAAAACAACAAAACCAGTTAAATTTTTATTAAAAAAATAAATACTTAAAAAATTAATACTTTTAAACATCTAATCAATTAAAAAAATAAAATAGCTTTGAAATAATTTTAAGTAAAATAAAAGAAATGTGGAATGTGATATCAGGCAATGAATACTTAAAGCAGAAAAATACTACTCATGTAATTATCATTCTATTTTAACTTTTTCACATTTAGCGATTTATTAAGAATCAAAAAAGGCATTTAATTAATATAATCGGAGCAAGACCAGCAATAACTAATGACTTACCATGGTATCCTTCTCATTCCCTTTCTAAAAATACAAATAAGTTCTCTATATGTAATTAAATATAAAATTAACTTATAATTAATTGGTTTTTTAAGAAAGAAACATTAAGGTATTCAATGATAATTAAGTTCTACTTAAAAAAATGATGGAAATAGACTAAAAAGATGCATAACTAAGTTAAAAAAAGCTTAGTAAAAGTTTTTAAATGCACAAAATTAAAAGTTCTGCAGAATATGTTAGAAAATCCAATGAGAAATTTATTGGAATAGAGAACTAAGTAAAAATTAATAAATAATTAAAAAACCATTTTAAAAAATTTAAAAAACTTTAAATTTATTTGTAAATTTAGAAAATGTTGTAAAGAATAGTATCATAAAAATCAGTATACTAAAATAAAGACTTTAAGAAATAAAACCTTTAAGCTAATTTATATAAGTAAAATATAAGTAGATAGAATAAAAGTAAGTTTAATTTTCATTATATTATTTACAAAATTTATAAATATAAGAATATAACCTTGATTATACTATTCTTGCAAAAAAAGAGTTACTCTCTGATTCTGCATTCATAAGAAGATCCTCACTTTCTAGTAATAAATATATTAAGAATTCTATAATATTAATAAATTATTTTTATAAAAATAATAGCATAAGCTTATTCAAGCTTTTCAAAATCACCTATTCTTATGGCTTTGAATTCAAAGAAGAATGAAAATGCTAAAGATTTTATAGATTTCCCAATACTCTGAACTATAAATATAATTATTACATAAAGCGAATTTATTTATTATTAATTTTATGTTATATTTAAAAAAAATTTTAATATAATTTATGAGTCTTTATATATTGTTAGTTATATTCTTTTTTCTCAACATAATTTTTAATTCCTCTAGCACATTCGTTCAATATCATCTATTTAAATATATTATAAAAAACTACTTTAAAAAAACTAAATGTTATACTTTCAAAGCTTTTTTTTGGTAAAAACGATTTAGGATTTAGGCTTTAAATGTGATATTTTACTTCACCAATTATATAAATAAGGCTATATGTTTATTATTCATAACAATTAATTAAAATTAGATAAATAAAGAAATAAAATAGCATTACCAATATACTATTTTTTAGAATTAATCAAATTGTTTACTATTAATATAAATTTATAATTATTAATAAGAATATGCAATTTTTTAATCTTGAAAATAAAAATAACATGATTTTTATAAAAGATAATTGATAGTTAAAATGAATTGAATAAAGCTTTATAAAATTTTATGAATTACTCAAACTTAAATTTTATTAAAAATAAATAAAATTCTTATTAAGAGATAGTAATTAATTGCTTAAAGAGCTTTTGATAGTATAATTTATTTTTGGTGATTTAATTGTGATTATAAATTATAAGTTATATTTAATAAAGTATAATAGTCAATTAGAATAGTATCTAATTACTCCCTAGCTAGCTATTTAGTTAGTTTGCTCTGATTCTTGAATTTTATATACTTCAACATTTATTTTGTGGCTTATTTCATCTTTATAGGAAAATAGGGAGTGAGTTGCAGATGAAATAAATTTATTTTAATTAATAAGATTCATAAATAATTATATATAATTTTCACTATCAAATTCTTCAAGAATTTAAGACATCTTCCTGAGCATAAATATACTAATATTTATCTTAAGAAGCCATACTATTGCTTTAAGGCATGCTAGCATTCTTGATAGAAAGAATTTTGGTTCTATCATTCTTTTTTAATTATCTGTACCTATCTTTTAAGTCATTAATAGGATCTAAATTTACTTTGTAGGCTTTAGTAATTTCTTTAATTTTTGCATTTTCTTTGTCTAGGCTTCTTGCAGCATTTCCTACTATGCCCAGGCCTAGTACACCGCCACCTATCATATTATTAGTGCTTCCGCTATTCGAATTTCCTATTCTAGGTAGTTTTGAGCCATTTATGTTTGGAAGTCTGTTACCATTATTATTTTGGCTAATATTTTAAATTATGTTAATCATTTAAAAAATTGATAAGTTTAAAATATTTTTACTCTTCATAAATGATAGATTAGTCAATAGAATTATTTTTTCTCTGTTTGGAAAGCAGTGGCTTGGACTCTCCTTCAATATCTAATAGATTTATTCCTTAATTCTTTTTCTTTTTCAATGGAGAAAGCTCTTTTTTCTTTTTGATTGGAATGTAAGTTGGTTGAAGAGATTTGTCGTTATTTAATTCATATTGTTACTATATTTCATAATCATAAATTAAATATCAAAAAAATTTTAGATTATATTTACTTTAAGCTATAGTATGTCTATTGGTTTTGAGTGCTTTGTTGAATGTATATCACTCTTAACAGATTCAGGATAGTAATTTGGAGAAGCCAGACCATATTTATCATACTTTGATTGGATTTCATACTTGTTAATATGCTTTTTAGATAAGCTTCTGGGATGAACCTTATGAGCTAAAGAAACTTATGAGGACTAATCATCATATGCATTTTAATTTATTTCACTTCCTCTTTCATCGATTTCTTCTCTGTTGCTAGTTGTGCTTGGCACATTATTAATAATAGAACTTGGATTATTATTAGGTGGCACGTTCTCATTACTTTTGTTAGAATGATGATTCTTTCTTTGCTAAGGAATCTTAGGAAGTACCAATTACTTCATTTATTCTGGAGACGGAGAAGGAGATTCACGATCAGGTATATCGGTATACCCTGCTAAAGTTTGCAAAAATCTTCTTTTATCTATTCTCTTAGTTTTTAAAGGTTCATAATTTGGTTTAGGTAATCTATCAGTAAGATAATGCAAATTTTTAGGAATTTTTATGGTATTCAACAAGTTATTTTAAATTGCTTCGTCAACTTCAGTTAATAAAGAATCATTCATTCTTTTAATTACAGCTGGCATTTAAAGAATTTTATCTTTTGTTTTAAAAATAATAAAAACTCTAAAAAAATAATAATTATATTAAATGTAAGTTAAATTGATCATTTTCAATTACCACATGAGGGTCTTAATTGAGGGGATACTTATAAAAGGGATCTAATAATATTAGCTAGATCTTAAGAGAAATGAGGCGGGATTCTAGGATAGTATCCTCTAATAACTTTTTTATAAAGACCTTCCATATCTTCAGCCCTAAAAGGTGGTTTAAGAGTAGTCATTTCATATAAAACACATCCTAATGACCAAATGTCAGATTTACTGTCGTATGCTTAATCTTTCCACACTTCTGGACTAAATAAAAAATTAAAATGCTTATGAAGTTCAATCTAAATTAATTTCGATGTTAGAAAAATTATATCTCATATTTATATATTTGCATTTATTATTTTTTAATAGAGTAAGGTAAATTAAAAACTTTCTAAAAAATTAAGAAAAATTAAAAATAGAAAAAGAAATCTAATAAATGTTTAAAAGAGATATGAAATAATTTATATTTCTAAATGTTTTATTTTAGGGAGTAAGAGGAGTAAAATATATTCATTTATTTATTTTTACCTGGCGTAGTAAGGGGTACCCGTTTAAGTATATAATAATCCTTATTTAGCAACTTTTGAAACGTTCATATCTCCTAACTTAACAATACCTTCTTTAGTTAGAAACACATTTGCGCTCTTATTTTTATATAATATATATATATTAATTAAGAATTAATTTACTATTTTCTTTGTTTTTAAATGATTATTTATATATATATAATTTTTTTTTCTATTTAAGCAAAAAAAATTTAATGTTTTAGTTTTTTCCGTTTAAAGAAAAAATCAAATTAAATATTGATTGCCCAACTTAAAAATCATCAAATCAACTAATATATAATCTATCTATCAACCTTGAGATCTCTGTGAAATATTTATAAGCTATGAAGTGCTTTCAGGCCTTTGACAATCTAATTTTAGTAGATAAATTTAAGAGTTACTCTTAAAAATTATATTCTTGAGAAAATAAAAAATATAAAAATCTACTTAAATAAAAATATGCCATATCTCTTGTTCTGGAAAAAGTTATCCTTTTTTTTGAAATTCTACTATTTTTTAATAGAGATCTCCATTATCTGCATACTCCATTACAATACTTTAAAAAATAAAAATATTTTGTTTTAACAGGACTATATAAAATATTGAATTTTACCATAATGAGTTTGACATTTCATCGACAAAAGCTTCCTTATATCCAATTATGTTTGGCTATCTAATAGAAGCTAAAATTCTTACTTCGTTCAAAGCATTTTATTTTTCTTTGTCAGAAAGGTTCATGAGCTTAACTTTTTTAAGCGCATACTCATTATCATCGCTAATCCTCTTTACTTTATATACACTACTATATGCTCCTTCACCTATTCGTTAAATGAATTAATTTTAATACATTTTTAATATAAAATATATTTCGAATAATCTTCATCTTTTCTATATAAAATTATTTGGAAGAGGTATCTTTAAATTGATAAATCAAAAAATTATTATATCTGATTTTAATGGTTTCATAAGGATACTCTAAAATAATTTGATATGCTGATAAATTATTTCTAGCTTAATATGGTAATTTATTTCAAATAATTGCCTAGTTTTTGAATGATAGGAAATTCCTTTAGAGACATTCCTTTTTATAAAGAGAAGAAAGTGGAAAGAATTATTGATTGATCTATTAATACAAGCCTTTGAAACTTATTACTTTACTGTTTTTTAATGATAAAATTATATATATAAATTGTTTATTTCTTTCCTTGAATTTATTATTAATTAAAATAAATTAATTGATTGATTGATTTGATGATTTGATAAAAGACCAATCACTAAATTATCAAACATTCTTTTCATAATCAGCTTTCATAAAGACAATAAATATGAAATCATTTAAAAATTTCATATTTTTGATAGCATTTCTATTTGCGCATATTTGAATGTTAATTGACTTTCTTACAATTCTATCCTGAATTAATATTTTTATCAATTTTTAGTTAAACTAAAAAGCTTATTATTCTAGTAAGAGTTAAGAAAAGGCTATAAATTAACGTAGAATTTTTATAAATTATTTATTAACAGAATACCCTATTCAAGTTAATTTTAATATTTTTATTTTAAATAGTTTATAAAATCTTCATTTATAATCGTTAACTACTGCTTTTAAACAGATAAAAACTTTATTAAAACAAAAATTAATCTTACTTTTAAATAGAATAGTTATAAAAGATATAATTTAAACGTTAACAATATTATTATATCCTTTTAAATTGAAAAATAAGACTCTCATTTTAAAAGGAAAAAAACAATTTCACAATTTAAAATGTAATTTTTTAATTTGAATGAACTTTATTAAAATAATTTATAATTAAAATTAAGCTTAAATAATAAATACTTTATTATTGAAGTCAAATGAAAAATTTTATTTATTTATTTTATTTAAAATTAAGAAATGATTTTCAATTAATATTTTATTTTTCATATTTTGTAGTATTATTTTTAAACTATTATAAAATAAATATAAAAATAATTAGGATACAAATTTTCACATATTTGTCTAAAATAATCAAGATATTATTTATTATTTATAAAGTTTATAATTAATGGAAAATAAATAATGTTTTTAATTTGATGTTGATCAAAAATTTAATATAAAAAAAAAGAATATCTAAATATTTGAGCTTGTCTATAAAATTCAATTATTATAAAAAGTATTATACAATTATGTGACCGAAAACATTTAATTGCTAAAAGAATAAATAAATTACAATTAACATTAATATTTAATAGTAAATTATTCTATAAAAATCATAACCCAACAAATTTGAATAATAATAATAATTATAATAAAAATTTGTTATTAGTATTTTCAAGAGGTAAAAAGTTAATTAAATGTATTAAATTGGTGTAAACATGATTGAAAATAATAATCTTCCTCAAACTCAAATTCTATAACAGTCTTTAAATATTATTCAAGAAGATAAATAATAGAATTTATTTAATAGGATGCATTATGGAATTTAAAATAGAATAAGTATGTAAAATCAACAAGGTGAAATATTAAATACGCATTAAACTAAAAATGATTAATTCTACAAGAATTAGTTATAAAACTAGTTTTAATGTAGCAATAACTTCTCTGAGTAGAATGTAAATAATTAAGTTATCCATAAAAACAATATCAATAACAATCAAACTAATTAGGTAAACGATAAAATTATTTAAGGTACTTTAAATGATTTAGGATAAAACTCCTATGAAAAAAGCCTTCATAATTAATAATTTGGAAATGGATAAGAAAGAATATAAATCATCAATGGTGAATAAATGAAAGATCCCAAATTTTAAGAAAATTTTCACATCAGCAAACTAAAAATATAAATGTAATTAAAGCACATTGATACCGATTAAATTCAGACTTTAGGTAATTTGGTTGCTAATTAAGAAAATTAGTAATAAGTAGAACAGTAATCATTATCAAAACTAATTCAAAATAATTTAGGGAATAATATCATAGATCCATTAAATTTAAATAAATATGCCTCTTAGAATACTTAAGCAATAAGTGATATTTAGTTAAATAGCACTAATTAGATAAAAAACTTTTAAAATTATGGTAATAATTAAAGTTACTTATAATCTGTTTAAGGTAATAATGTAGAATGTTCAAAAGATTAGTATTGTTATCAACGTGATAGATCTTGTAGCAATTAAACAACTTTGTTAAATAGAAAATCATCAATAAAAGAAAATTAATTAAGTGGGTTTAGAAAAAATTCAAAAAACAACCCTCAAAAAAAAAATGAAGAAAATGAAGTAAAGGTTAATTAATATAATTAGGCTCAAATTTAAATCTTAAATGTCTAAGATTAGTAGTAAGCTTAAGAATTTCCATATAGAGTGAGCTTTTAATCAAATTATTCTTCAGAGTAATAACAAATTTCTCCAAGATCATCTAAAAGAGAAACTATATCGTTTGTAAATCATAAGAATTCTTCTTCATCTTCTTAGTCATCCAATAATTTATTTGAGGTAGAGTAATATGGACCATGTAATGAGTAGAATTGTATATTTTAAAAATAGACAATTGAGTAAATACATCACTAAATCTAAATCGATTATGGTAAAATATTTTGTAATTTAAAATAGTGCTTTCTTTTCAAAAATAAACTACAAAAAATAAAAATAAAACAAAAATTGAAGTAAAATATATAAATAAATAAAGTCTGTTAAGGGTAAAAATTCTACAATAAATGATTATTTTCAATATCAATTATAAAGAATAATTGATTGAATAAAAATTAAAAGGTATTTACTTTTCTTCGAATTTTCGATTTAAAGATTTTGATGTAAAATTTAAGGACTAAATTAAACTTTATCTGCTTAACCGCAGGTTATTTTTTTCCAGAATATTTTTTAATTCACTTAATTAAAATTCACATTTTTCATAAAATCAAAAAGAAAAAGGAAAATATATTTTTTTTGATTTAGATGCTTAGTAAATTTTATATTTTTTGAACTAAAGTAGTGGCAAATATATTTACCCTAAAAGATATCTGAAATAATTAGTTATATTTGAGAGCATATTGTTATTTTTTTTTCCCCTCTTCTTTTATTAATATAACCATTTCCTTCTTTACTATATTAAGAATAAAGAAATTTAAAGGAATTTCATTAGTCTGACTATTAAATTTAGTAAAAATCGCTACTTGCATAGTAGTCTAGCCTCAACCACTAGAACAATTATGAACTAAGAGAAGAGATGGTAAATTAAAAAATTTTTACTTTTAAATCTTAAAAACTATATACTGTACTAATAATAATATCAAAATTTTTTGTGTGAAATAAAATTGATAATATTTAAAATATTTCTAATAATCAAGATAATTTTTATTTTTAATTTATTCCACTAATCATAAAAATTATTTTGAAAGAAAAACATACTAATTATTTCCAAATAAACATATTTTCTTAATTGAAATTAAAAACATTAGAAATTTACTAAATAAAATTTGAGTATAAATCAACAATCGTGCATGCCAACATTATAGAATGAATAATTTAACATCTAATAAACGTAGCCTTAAATCATACAAAAAGAATTAGTGTCAACCTAATAGACTTAATTGCTTGCCTCCATACCATTGGGTTTAGAATATTAAGAAATCAATGGGCTTGAAAAAAAGTAATTTTGATATTTTAAATACTCATTATTATAACAATCCCCACTGACTTTTGGTTTAATGATATTCTTAATAATTTCAAAGAAAAAGAAAATTATAGGGAAAAAAAGAAAAGAATTTTTATATTGTTTATATCTCTTAAAAAAAAGTAGAGAAGTGAAAGAAAATAAATACAAAAAATTAAGCGAACCAAGTATTTTTTCATAAAAGCATAATTATTACTTTAAAAGCTAAAAAGTGTTTAATTATAAAGGTTTTAGCATTCAAGGAGTACGCCATTTTACTAAGGAGAATAAGAAGATAAAAGTTTTGATTAGCAGCCATAAAGAATGAGCATTTTAGCAAATGGAGCATAGCCACTAATAGCATTAACTCAATATGATTAAACAGCGATAAATACTTATACATAGTAATAATTATCATCTCCTTCAGTAGCAACAGTGATGCCACAGAATCAAAATTTAGGTGTATATGAAAATTAAAAATTAATAGATATTAGTAAATAGGATCTATTATATAATAATAATTAGGCTAAATAATAGCAAACAAATATTGGCTACTAAACTCAAATGTATTTTTTTTCTTCATTTTTTCGAAAAATAATGATATTAATACTTTTATTAAAAATAGGAATTATGAATAAAGCAAAATCTAAGAAGCAAATAATTAAAATTCAACTCATTTAGATCACTAAAAAAAAAGAGAAGAAAGTACTAAACAATATTCAGCAGATAAATATCGCCATAGTAGGAAAAAACGCTCTTCATCATCTTCTTAGCACTCTGCTAAAAGAAGTAGAAGTCGTTCAAAAGATAAGAAAAAATACAACAAAGACTCAGGAAAATAATCTTCTAAAAATTAAAATCATTAAAACTCTTCACATCATAAAACCTATCCTAAACCTCCAACTATAAATGAAGGTAACAATATTTTTATTTAAATTAAAACTCCTAATTGAATATTTATGCTAAATTTTAATCAATCAAACTAAAAAATATTTACTTTTTAATTTTTTTTATGTGATGTTTAAAGCAATAAACTTTAGTCTTTCTTTTATTTCGATGAAATATTGTATAAATAATACCTTTTTGATACGATAAAGACTTATTTAATAATTCAGTTTTGATTAAAAGGGATTAAGCTTGCAATTTAGAAAAAAGTGAACTAATAATTATTATAAAATGCTAGCAATATTTTTTTCTAATCAATCACTTATTTAATAATTTAGTATTATTATTAATTTTTAACCACATTAATTCATTTGTGTGTTTTCAAAAAATTTAGCAATTTATTATTACAATATTTTATTTTTAAAATTTTAAGATATAAAAGTTTAAGATATTTAGTTCTTTCTATTTAAAAAACGATTTTAAGAATTAAATTTCCTTTTATTTTATTTTTTCATCGATTTAATAATATTAAATTATTGTTTTTTAAAGAATTAGGTGATTGGAAATGCTTTGAGTGTGGAAATTGGAACTTTGCTAAAAGAGTAAATTGTAATATATGCTAGCATGCGAAAGCTGACAAAAAAAAGAATAGTAATTAGGGATCTTAATCTTCTAATCATTAAGGAAATAGTCATCACAGTAATAGTCATCACCATCATTAATCTTCACAGTCTCATATACAATAAAAAAACCACCAAATAAATAATCATCATTCTAGCTAAAAAGAAGATATCAAGCATTCTTCTCATAGTCATCATAATTCTCATCATCATTACCATCATGATAGTAAAAAGTCTAGAAGAAGCAGAGAACGCTCGCATGATAATCAAAGCTCTCATGATTTAAATAGAGGGCATCATCATCGTTCTTCATACACAGATTTAGCTTCTATTGATGATAATAAGCGCCATGATGTTGGGAATCATAAAAATTAAATGAAAACTAATTACTCTAATAAGCATGAGGATGATTATCACAAAAGAAATAATCACTAATCTCATCACTAAAACAGTAGTATGTATTAACACACAAATAATAATAATGTTCATTAAAATCATTACAACCATACTAATTCTAGCCATAATTTAAGTAATAATAACTCACATATGAGTAATCACCATCACCATCATAGCAGTAGTCATCATCATAGTAATAATAACCATCATCACCATAATACTAGCTATAATAATTATGGAACTAATTATCACAGTTAAAAAGGAGATAGATAAGATGATTATTAAAACGATTATGATAGAAAAAAAGATCATACCCATAGTAGCAGAGACAAAAAGTATGATCACTCTTCTAATTCATAAAATTAAAATAACAATCATAGTAATAATTATCATAATAGCCATAATAGTAATTATTAAAATAATGGACATTATAGATAATCATCTTAAGAAAGGCACCATAATTCAAATAGTCATAATTATTCTAATACTAATAATTAGCATTAAAGTGGAGGTAATTACCATTAGGGTGGTAATAATCATCACTAGAGTGGAAATTATCATCACTAAAGTGGAGGTCATCACCATTAAAGTGGAAATCACCATCATCAAACAGGAAATCATCACCATTCTAGTGGAAATCATCATCATTCCAGTGGAAATCATCATCATTCCAGTGGTAATCATCATCATTCCAGTGGAAATCATCATCATTCTAGCGGAAACCATCATTAGAGCTAAAGTCACCATCATTCAAGTAGTAATCATCACCATTCAAATGGAAGCCATCATCATTCCAGTGGACATCATCATAATTCAAGTGGACATCATCATAATTCAAGTGGAAATCATCATCATCATCATTCAAGCGGAAATCATCACCATTCAAGTGGAAGTAATCATTAAAATGGAAATTAATATCATTCAAGCAATAATCATCACCAAAACAGCAATAATTATCATAGTTAAAGTAGCAACCATCTTAATCATCATTCAAGTAATAACAGTCATCACTCTAGTAACCACAATCATTAAAATGATAGTCATCATCAATAAAATAATAATCAACACCACTAAAGTAGCCATCACCAAAACAATTAATTACAAAATTAGCAAAATAATAATTAAAATAATAATCCTAATTATTTAAATAACAATAATCACAATTTAAGTGTTAGTAGTCAGCAATAAAGTAGTAATAATCAGCTTAACAATAGTAATCATTAAAATTAAGCAATGCATCATAATTAGAATAGTAACTAAGGATAGAATATTGATCATTATGGAAATAATCATTTAAATACAAATTAGATAAGCAGTAACAGAAAAGATTATGAGGATTAGAGTTATAATCATTAATACAGCAACCAAAATAATGATAACTAAGCTTATACAAATAAAATTATTTCTTAATCTAATCAAAACTCTGTAAATAATGTTAATAGCAACAATTAATTTGAATATAATTAGCTTTAACAACAAAATTAATAAAATATACAATAGTATAACTAAGCAAATTCTGTTAGTAGCTATCAAATTAATTAAGGATATTAAGATTAATAACTGCAAAGTCCTTATCCGTAATAATAATAATAATAGTAATAATAATATTAGTAGACTAACTAAAATTTAGGTAATTAATCATAATACAACTAAAACTAACAGAATTTGAATCATAGTGGTTAAATTTAACAATAATATCAGTCTTCCTAGCAACAAAATTAATAATATATTATGAATAACTAATAAAACTAACAAAACAATCCTTAAGTATAGTAAAATAACTAAGTTCAATAACCTTAAAATTATCCTTATCAAAGTAATTAATAAATCTTAGAAAATAAAAATGAATTTTATAATAATAGCTATTAAGGATTTTAATAAAAAGTTAGTGAAAGTAGAGGACATAGCCAACATCATAATAGAAATTCTTCTCCCTCAATAATTTAATAACAATAGCAATAATAAAACTTCTAATAATTGTCAGGATTTTAACAAAATGTGTATGAATATGACAAACCATACTAATAATTAGAAAATAAATCTTAGTAAGAGTAATATTTATAATAAAAGACTTGCATTAATGAGCAAAATAATTAATAATTTGTAGATCAATAGTATATTAAACATTAAAAAGTTAGTGAAAATAGACAAGAAAACTACACATCTTCTTTTTCAAATAATAATTAAATTAATGAGAATATTTAACCTTAATAAAGATAAAATATATCATAAACACCTAGTAGTGTGTAAATTAAATAAAACAATTCAATATAGAACTCAACTGGCAATTAAGCAAATAGTAACATCTCAAATGATAGATCTTCATATTCTTAATCTAAAAAATCTCATAACCATAGTCATAAAAGCGAAAAAAAAGACAGCTCTGAAAATAGATCAAATCAAAAGAAACCATTTTAAAAAAAGGAAGGGGACTGGGTATATTTTTCGATACTTGCTAATTATTTTATAATTTTTTAAATTAACAATTTTAATTTAAATTACTAAATTAATGTAATAATTTATAATAAATAGGTTTGTCATAAATGCAAAAATATAAACTATGCTCGTAGAGATGAATGTAATCTTTGTAAGGAAAAGAAAAAATGATAATTTAATATATTTTTTAGGTAATAACAAAAGAAAAAAAAGATAAAGATAAATATATTTAATAGTATAAAAAGATTATATCTTTATTAATAATAATAAAATAGTATAAAACTTTGGATTAGGCTATGTTAAAAATATTATTTTTTAGAAATGATGATAACCTACCTAATTAAGAACCTTTTTAATTGAATATGTAACTTAAAAAACATATTTTGATACTAACTATTAATTTAGTAAAAAGTAATTAATACTATATAACTCAACTAAAATTAAATTCGAAATTATTTAAAAAATATAAAAAACAAACTACAAACAACAGTATTAAAACTAACCATTATAATATATTTACAGAAAATATTTTAAATTAAATTCTAATAATAATTGCTATTTTAATTTTATATATTCACTATATATTACAAGATAATGAAATAATTTTAATTAATTCCTAGTAAGCTGTTTTGGTATCAACTCTATATTTTTAAAATAATCAAATTTTTTGATGTTATAAATATTTAGATATTTATTAGTTATTCCTTAACTTTTGCTTTCTAAAATTATTCTCTTTTTTTTCTAATAGATATTATGTATTAAAGTATAGATATAATTTATTAACAAAAAATAATATAACTGAAGTTATAAACAATTTATTTTATTCAAGCTTTATGAATTTTTTTTTTTAATTTAAAACAATAAATAATTAATAATTAATTTAAAAAAACCATGAAAAATAAATAAACTCTGATAATATAAATGAAGAAAGTAAGTAATAAAAAACAAATTATTCTTGAAAGAAACATAAAAAATAAATATGTATGTAGTAAATACTATTTCTATATAAATGATTCATTTGCAACAATCGTTTAGTATTATCTTTATTAATTTTAATATAATAGAAAATAAGAATGGGTTTTTTATTTAGAAAATAAAGTAGGTATGTATTTATTGCCTTGATTATTAGATAAATTGTTGATTTTTGTTGTTGTTGTTGTTGAAGTTAATGTTAGTATAACTAATAAGAATTAAGAAATGTGATATTTTCTTTTAAAATATCAAAGTCTTTCAGAAATTATCAAAAGGATCGTTTCCATTCTTTGAAACATTTCTACCTTATTCATCCAAAACAGGTTCTATTTTAATAAAATATGAAATTTAGATATGTTGATAGTAAAAAAATTTTACTCATAGAAGTGAAATCTTTATCAAAGTTGTCTAACCATCTTTCATCTGATACATTAGGTTTAAAAGGAGGTTCTATTTGTTTATTCAAAAGAGCGTTCCAATCAATATCCTTGAACCAAGGGTGCTACATGATTTCTTACAAATCATTCTTTGCACCAAGTCTCAATCTTCTATCACGGTTTAAGCACTAATAGTTTTTTATAGTAAAATTAATAAATACTTGCGAGTTTATTTTATTATTAGTTTAAGATTCAATATCATTTCGCTTTTTATTTTCGCTAGTAAAGCTAATTTCTTTTTCTTAACTCTAATAATAATTCTATTAAATAGTTTTTTATAGTATTTACCTTTGAGATAAAATCTTTTGCTTCAGCAGAAACAACTGGCTTTTCAGGGAACTTTAATTCAGCTTCCTTAATCAACTTAAACATAGTGGCTTATTATTTATTATAGAAAGGAGGAAGGCCAAACATCATTTCATAGCTTTATTTAGAAAATAATTTTAAATTTAATTTAAATAGGATGAAAGATAAGTTTTACGTAAGAATACCAAGTGACCACCAATCGGTAGTTTGATCACAACCATGACCAAGGATAACTTCAGGAGATAAATATTCAGGAGTACCACAAAAAGTCATAGCCAACTCATTCTATTTAATCATTTTTGCCATACCGAAGTCAGAAACATAAACATTTCCAAAGTCATCCATTAAAATATTTTCTAACTTTAAATCTCTATATACAATATTCTTGGAGTGGAGATGACCTAAACCTAAAGAAAGTTAAGCGGCATAGAACTTTGCTCTCTTTTCTTCGAACCTACGAGCTATTCTCAAATGTTAGAAGAGCTCACCACCCTCTATTTAATATTTTTAAAAAGTTTTTTATTATTGATTATAAGTTTTAGTTGCTTAATTTATTTATTTGTTTGTTAATTAAAAGATAATTTAATTAGAAAAATTACTCATAAATTGCATAACAAAGAAGAGACGTGAGGGATCCTAAAAGGCATAGACAAGATTTACGAGGTAAGGGTGATTTACGTGTTCAAGAATCATTTTTTCAGTCTTGGTGTGCTCAAATTGTCCCTTTTCTAAAATGACATCCTTTTTAATAACTTTCATTGCAAACCATTCCCCTATTTATTTCATTAAAAAATTTATTAAAGCAAATAATACTGAATAAAGTTTGTAAGCCTATACCTTTTTATTTTTCTTCTACCAAAAGAACTGTACCGAAAGCTCCTGCACCGAGTACTTTCAAAACATTGAAGTCATCAAGCTTGACTTCTTTACCCTTTTCGCGAGACCATAAAGTTGAAGTTCTCTTCTTAATATCAATATACACATTAGCTTGTTAGTCCATCATTTATTTCAATGAATTTTCATCCATAAGCTAAAAAATAAATTAAATAATATTAAAAATACATTACAAAATCAAATAAATTTTTTACTTTTGCATCTTCGACTGGCATTCTGTTCATTTTTTTCTTTTTATCATGCTTAGTTGTTGCATAGTTAAAGAGACTTACATCATCCTAATATTTTAAGTTATTTTAAATTAATTTTCTTCTACTTACTAGCTTTTTATCTATTAATTTTCAAAAGTTTAGCTAATATATAAATTAATTTACCTTAAAGTAGCAAGGCATCTTAGTACCACATCTCAAATTATAAGCCTTTACAATACTCATGATAATACGATCCCATCTATTTTTATATATTTTATAAGTTATCATTTTTAAGTAAGGGCTTTTTATTATTCCTTTAAGTTTTGTTCAATTACAGTAAAAAAATTTATTCAAATGATCATTTGGGATGATAAACCATAATCATATTGTATTAAAGTTAGATTAATATAATGTGAAATTCATATATTTAAAGCTTAGCTTCATCATAAACTTTGAATTTCTAAATATGGATGGAGTTGTAATAGTTTGATTAAAGAAAGTTGTTGTTAATTACTTATCAGTAGAAGCATAACGATAATCATACTCATCAGGAACGTGGATAACAAACTCAGTACCAAGGGTGCTAACAGTCAAGGCCTTAATCTTGCTCATATCAATTTTTCTTTTGATGGCTTTTAAATAAATGTAAAATGTTTAAAATCCACATCAATATAAACAAATTAATATTCTTTAAAATTATTTAGAAAAAAGGGGTTAATTTACTAGATCCATTCAAATTGTAAATAGCATGAGTAGTAATCAGAAGGTTTCTTTCTTATCTTCTCTTATAGTCATTGAATTTATAGATGTTGCAACTCATGATGATTTTCTCTATTAAATATGAAAAAAGAAACATATAAAAGGGTTAGATTAGGCGAAACAAGATTAATCAATTAGAAAATATGAATGAAGCTGGTAAATAGCTTAAATCTTGATTTGTTTATAAAATGACCAAATAATTATATAAAAAATAAAAAAAAGCAGTCCAAAAAAAAGGAAAAGTATGTACCTCCTTCATTAAATTGCTTGCTGAGAGATTTTTCACAACCAAGATTTAATTCATCAAAGGTTTCAGCTAAATTATCCATTTGTTTTTATTTGTCTCTGTCTTTTTCTTTATATCAAAAATTATTAATACGCTCTTTTAAGCTTTTGTTTTCTTTCTTTTTTATTTTTCCTCTTTTTACTAAGTTTTGGAGTTGTTATTATTATTGATTTTAATTTAATAAATTTTTTATTTATTATAAATAACTTTTGCCTAATGTTCTCTCACATATAATTCATCAAAATTCGCTAAGTGATTAGACTGCAATATATTTTTGATAATCAAATTTTATTTATTTATTGACTCAATTTTATTTTGTTTTAATTTTATAAGTAAATTAAGCAAGTTATTTATCAAGGAAATAAAAAACCTGTTCTTTAAAAATTTATAATTAGGTAGAAAATCATATATAAAATATCACTTAGTTCTATGATTTTATAGGTTGATTTAAGACTTCTAACTCCTTTTTTCATCTGGTAAATAAAACTCAAAGCGAGTATGCTTTATTTTTATTTTTTTTTTAAACAATAAAAAATTAAGATAGAACTATCTTTATTTTTTTTCCAGCCATTAACTAAAATCTAATTACCATTAATTCTTTCTCACAGCAAGCCTTAAAATAAAAACTTTTATTATGACAATAAATAAAATTAATACATTGGTAAAATCTATATAATATGTTTAGATAGTCAAAAACATATTATAAACTTTATAATTACTGGTTATTATATATTATTGAAACCATTTAGGCTAAACCTTTCTATTTATAGCATATTTATTTTTATTTGCTAGAAGATTTTGTTAGTTTTTTTATTTAAAATTGTCACTGATTGATTTGTTTTTTGATTAATTCAGGAAAGAAAAAGTAAGAATTAGTTATATTAATATTTTTGCTAAAAATCTGTTATAATATTTGCTTAAAGCTTCAAAATGGTTAAAAAATAGTAAAATCATTTATATTTTTTAGAAGATTGTTTTAATCCATTTATTTTATGTGTTTTAATATGGAAGTAATAAGGTGAGCCTATTCAAGGATCGTAATTTATTTCAGTTTTATTGATTAAAAAAGAGAAGTGTACAAGTTTTTATTTTTTATAGAAGCTAAAAAGAAAACAAAACTATGAATAATTGAGCAAATAAAAAGTAACTTAGAGATTTTTAGTATTAGAAAATAAAAAATTTCATTCATACAAAAGTAAGTAAGTATTTTAAAGGACTACTGAATTTATAAATTGAATGCTAAACATGACAAATATTTATTTCTTAACGTTTCCAAAAACACTTTTTAATAAAATAAAAAAATCAATTGATTCGATTATTCAACCTTTTTAATTAGTGCTTATAATAAAACTAAAGTAGATCTAAAGCTATTTTTTTTTTCAACCAATATATTTTAAGAACTAAGATTTATATTAAATGTGCAATAATTAACCACAATTTTATCTGAAAAGTCATCAGTGAAATTTTTATAGACTAAAGTACATTAAATTTAACTTAAATCTTCAAATAACTATAGGTGATTTATGAAATTATATTGGTGGCCAAAGAAAACTTTTTTAATTCTATACTCTATCTTAATATCAATGTATTGATCCATAAAATATAAAAAATGTCTTGATTAATTGTTAAAATTTTATAAGCTTCTCAAAGAAAATTTTACTAAAATATAACAAATATATATTGTGCAATATTAAATAATCTAATAATTTTGATATCATTTAACATATTCACTCTACCCCTCCAAAATGTTATCTTAGTATTGGTTAAAATACATAATCAGAAATGTTTTACACACAAGAATTTCCTTCAGTCATTTAGCTGAGAATTTTTTCTGATAAATCATATGATGAATCTCTCATTTAAATGATCATTTTACGAAGATCTTATTAATCTAAATTTTATTGATTTAGCTAAAATAAACAATAATCAGTATGGTTTTCTACTATCCTGCAGAGCTATGCCGCAAGTTAATCACAGTTTTTCTAATCTAAAATAGAAGATATACCTCCAAAAATTATAAAACTAACACTAGTAAATGGAATTAAAGGAGGAGGAACTCTGTGAATAACAACCTGTTCATTTAACTAAGCTAAATGCTAATTGTGAAGGTCTCTCAAAATTCTAAGCTCTGAATCTGATTCAATGTTTTTAAAATAATGATAAGTTTCTAGAAGCTATATTAATGATTGCTTGTATGCAACATGACTGCTTATAATTTTTTAAACCAATTCTTATGCTTTATCAACTCTTTCTAATGGTATACTTTCTCTTGCAACGCTAAAATATTTAATATTTTTATAATTAAAATAATTATTAAATTTTGAATTATTCCTAAACAATCTGTATAACATCTTTTTTATGTTTTGTTTTAAATGAAAATATTATCTTAAGTGTGAATATTTATTTAATGTTTATAAATACATTTATAAATAATAAAATATACAATCTTATTTAAATTTGAATATATAAAATTATATTATTTTTGGTTATTTAATAATTAGATCAAAATATGAATATATATAAAATGCTTAATAATAAAATATTAAATAACGATATTAATATGATTGAATATAAAAAAGATACAAATTTAGCAAAAATAATAAAATAGCCATTTATTTTTAATATTTAAATATTTTTATTTGAATGAAAAAAATTATTGAAAACATGAATTTAAAAATAAAACAATTTAAAATTCACATTTATTAATTTATTTTTAATTAATTTGTTAATTTTTAATTTATAAATAAATTTAGATATATTAGTTATAATTTGCACGCTATTTTATTAAATGTAATAAGAATATTTAATTTTTTGTTTTGTTTACTAAAATAATTTATGCTATTGGTCAAAAATTTAATTTAAAGAATATAATTTATTTTAAAATTGGAGTGAAAAATTTATTTTAAATTTGAATTTAAAAATCAAAACTCTTAAGAAGACATTTTTTTAAATTATTTTTAAATTAGTAATTTGATTATCAATAAATTTAGAATTAATATAAATTATAGTTTTACATGCTATTTGTGCTAAAATATAATAAGAATGTTAATTTTTTGTTTTTTAATAAAATAATTTATGCTTTTTGGTAAAAAAAAATAATTCCTAACTTGTAACTTATTCTAATAATAAAAAATTTTAGAGAGTTTAAAAAGAATTAATAATATATGCAAATTAATTGGATTTCAATATAAAAATATATAATTTAAATATATATAGTATTTAATATGATATATACTTTGAGTAAAATAATTTAGATTTCACTGAAAAATAAAAAGAAAATTTTAAAAGATGTTATAATTTATATAAATTAAGGAGAGCTTTTTTTATACTTTGGAGACTAAATATGAATAATAAATAATAAATAAAGATACTTTGTTTATTCACTTTTTTAAATTGAAAATTATTTTTGGAGAAAAAAAAATTTTTAATTGATTTTGATAGTAGTTTATTGAATATAATACTTTCAATTTTATGTTGAAGCTTTATAAGAGAAAGTGATTGATATATTGTAAAATTAAAAAGTATCTAACAAAAGAAGTTGGATGACGTTGAGTATCTTAAAAAAAATAATTTAAGATTATTTTAAATTTTGAGAGAATTAGAAAGTAAAAGAATATGGATAATAAATGTTAAATTTTTCATCATCAGGTTTGAACTGGTAAACATTCACTTTATATTCTTCAATACAATTTTAAAGATAAGCAAGCCTATTCAATTAATTATCATAAAATGAAAATAAAAGCAACAAGTTTTGAATATAAAAGTTTTACTCTCCCGTAGCTAAGAATCTATTTGTACTTTAACTATTTCTTTTTTGATATTTTCTCTTAACTTTTGAAGGAAAGGTATCGATTTAATTGTGAGAAAAAGAAAAAATAATTAAAAAATCCAAATAATTTATCAAAAAAAATTAATAAAAAGGTATTTATATTCATATACTCTTAAGTTAAGATATTTTAGAATGATTAAAGATTACGACCATTTATTCAAGCTCGTCATTATCGGAAATAGCGGTGTTGGCAAATCTTCTTTATTGCTTAGATTTAGTGACGATCAATTTAACGAAAGCTATTTAACCACAATTGGTGTTGATTTTAGATTCCGTACTCTTCCTATTGATTAAAAGTAAGTTAAGCTTTAGATTTGGGATACTGCTGGTTAAGAACGTTTCAGAACAATTACTTCTGCATATTATAAGGGTGCTGATGGTATTGTTATGGTTTACGATGTCACATCTGAAAATTCTTTCTAAGATATTGATAAATTTTGGATTAGCGAAGTAGAAAGCTACGCTGAAAAGAATGTTGAATTACTTCTCATTGGTAATAAGAGCGACCTTGAAAAACAAGTTTCAACTCAAACAGCTTAAGAATACGCTAAATCAAAAAATATGGAATTCTTTGAATGTTCTGCTAAAACATCAGATTCTGTCTAGTAAGCTTTTCTTACCTTAGCTCGTAAGCTTATGAATAAAAAAGAATAATTAAATAAGCCTAAGTAATACGCTCCTTAAGGTGGATCTACTCAACCTCGTTAAAATCAAAGTCTCTCTAATAGAAACAATGTTTAGAAGCAAGATAAGGGTTGCTGTTGATTTCAAAAATAATATTTCATATTATATAGTAATCAAGCGCTTGATTAAATATATTGCTTTAAGCAAATGATAAATATCCTAAAAAATACTGATTAAAACATGAAATTTTACTAATTAGGATAATAATAAGTATTAGCAATAATATTAAAATCAATATCAAATTTATAAAAATATAAATTTTTTTTATTTGAAGAATCTTATAATTGTTTGTTATATGTAATCTGTCAGGTTGTATTCTTAAATATTAATTAATATATTTTCTTAGCACATTTAAAATTCAATTTTTTCATTAAAAAATATCAATTTTAAGAAAAAATATAATCCAAATCCAATAAATATTTAAGAAATCTAAAAATAATTTTCCCTTTTTATTAAAAAATAATTTATTTTTGTTAGTACTATTTTGAATTGCTGTATAATTTAACAAATCGACCAAGAAGTTAGAGAAATATTTTATAAAATGAGCAATAATCATAAAAAGTAAAGCGAGGTATGATATTACTTTTGATATTTTAAAATTTTGTAATAAATTTAATTTCAAAATTAATAATAAAAAACTAATAAATTATGTAAATTTGGCGGATTCATTATTTTTTTTTGAAATTTGAAAGCAATTTAATATTTCAAACAAATTTCAATATTCATATTTTATAAATATAATTAATTAAATAACTACCTTAGAATATTATTTGATAGCCCTTTTGTTAAAATGGAAATTGACAACACGATTCACTCCATATCAATTAATGAAAGAGCTTTTCCAGTATTCTTTTGTAAAGAGCACCCAAAATATGAATTAAATCTCGTTTGTAGAGAAAAAAAATGCATGCATATGGGCTTAATATGTGCTAAATGTTTGGAAGCATTCCATATTAATAAATTACATACCAAAAATAGCTTTTTGGGAATTGATGATGTAATTAACTTATGCTTAAAAGTTGCTAGTCCTGTTATTTTATCATAGAATACTCATCCAGCGCACTTTAAAGATGCCAATTATGATAGCTAATTTTACAGATTGGATATACTCTGCAAAAGTATAATAGAAAAACTTAAAGATTTTTAGTTAAAGATTAATTCTTTAGTCAAAAAACTCGAGTTAAATTTAAAAGAGAACATCATACAAATCAGAAAGAAAGCAGTAAATAATCTCGGAGATGTAGGAGAGCTTTTAAATTTAATTCATTAAAAAGTAGGGTATTCTGAAATTTAAGATAAAACTACAAGACTACGAGAATCTTAAAAAGAGCTATTGAAAGATATAACTTAGAATTAATTAAATTTTTGTAATTAAAATATAAACTAAAAACTAAACTAAGTTATTGATAAAGAAGGATAAAATAATTTCAGTAAAAGAAATTTATAAGAAGAAAATAAGTAAAGGTAATTTACTGATATTATTAATAGGATAACTTCAAAATTATCATTAGATGCAAAGATTATTTAAATTTAAGAAATAAATGAATATATTAATAATTACGAATAAGACTTATTAGAATATGAACATGATTTAAAAAGCGAAATTGATACAATTATAGATCAAACTTCACAATTTATAAAAAAATATTATAACCAAAAAGAAAATGCTGAAATCAAAGAAATCTTGTAATTCTAGCAAATTTAACAATTAAAAGAAAATAAAATTTATACTAACATAGCTTTAAATAAATAAAACCTATTATTTAAAAGCTTTTATAGTGGTCAAGTACCATGCTGGATTTAACTTGTAGATATATTAAAAGATGTCTCTTTAACTTAAAATATCATTGTCTTAATATCAAGAGGAGATATAATTACTAAATATTTAAAAACTGATGTGCAAACTTTCTTACAAAATGATTCTTTTCTAGACTCATTTACAAATCAAAATCTACTTGAATACCAAAATGATGAGCTATAATCCATGTAATTACCTTAGCTCTTCCTCTATACAATCTGAAAAAATTATAATAAAATAAGTCTTCGATTTAACAAACCTTATTCAAAATATTTATCACTAACATCAAAAAGCTTTTTAAAATTAATTATTACTTTCTCTTTTAACTTATCATACATACTACTCTATATATGAAAAATCCTACCTTTAAATATTGTTTAATAATTAAAATTCATTTTTTGTTATAAAAAACTAAACTCTGTTTGAAATAAAAAAATATTTTCTCTTAAAAGTAAAAAAGAAAAATTAAATAAAATTATTAATAAATTAGTTCATTAAATATATTCAATTTTAAATTGTATTTAATGTAAAAAATATTTAATCTTTTTGATAATCTAAATAAAATTATTGATTTAGATGCTCAATAAATAAATAATGAATTCTTTCTTTTCTCAGTAAAGAAATATATTTCTCATTTTAATAGAAAAGAGGGAAATGTTATCAGAAAATTATGGATTTCTTATAGATAAATATAAATGTGGATATATAAATAAAAAGGATATTAAGTTTTTCTTTAGAAAATAAGAAACTTAATTTGAGAATAAATAAATGTATAGAATAGGTAGGAAAACAAACAAAGCATTCTGACTTGAATATACAAATACCAGCTAGCAATATAAATAGAAAAAATATAATTCAAAATTCATATAAATAAATTAATTAATCATTAAGATTTTAGAATTTAAATATATACAATTTCTTCAGAGAAAGTGATAACTTAGGATTAAAAAAAGGAAGAAAAGAATTCATCTATCATATCTTCATTGCTCAAAAAAATCAAAACTGTATTTGGAATGGATAAGCAAACTTAAATAAGTTTAGGTACCTACAAGATTTGCTACGAGGAATCTAAAAATTAAAAAGACTACCAAAAAGCATTGAAATATATATTATAGGTGACAGGCCAAAAAGCTGAATATGAAAAATAATGGCATTCAGAAATTATAGAATGCCTTCTAGCTTTAAAGTTATACAATTAATGTGTAAAGAAAATTGATTCTGCTCTTAAAAGCATTTCGAAGTAAGATTATACTGCTCAGCTTGAAAACTATGAAGCATTAGTTGTATCTTATTTAGGCTTATACAACTTGCCTAAAGCTAATGAGTGTATCAAGCACATGGATTCGTTACTATCTAAACTTTCTTCAAGCTCTGAATAGAAATAAGGGTAAAAAGACTTTTCTCAGATAATTTAAGACCTTAAATTCAAAGTAATAAATTTATTTAGGTGAAAGACATATTACTAATATTTTTAAATTTTTAAACAGTTTTTTTCTTTAAACACGTTTATTAAATCCAATAAATCTGAATGTAAAAGATACAAATAACTAAAATTATTAAAATTAAAATAGGTAGATGGTTTCAACATAATTTCATAAGATTAAAGATTAAAATAAGCAGAAGAATATAGAAAATTAGAATTATCTGATGAGGATTCTTAGTTCTTCAAAAAGGCTGGATAGGAAGTTTACTTGATCCCCACTTAATGGCTAAATAAATGGAAAGAATTCTCATCTTACAAAGAAAAATTTGAATAAAGCGATAATATGGAGGATGAGGAAGATAGTAAAAAAACAATTGATTAAATTTATCCAGGCCCTATTGATGCATCTAATTTAGTGGAGACATATGTCAAAAATCATTTGATAGACGCAAACCAAGATTAATTTTTTGAGAATTATGTTTTAAAAAGTGACAAAGCTGAAAAGCATGACTTTGAAATAGTTTCAAAGCAAATAGGTGATTTTTTATATGAAAAATATGGAGGATTTAAAGTTAAGAGAATGACTATCCTTAACCCAATTACAAATGAAGTAAATGTAGAGCTTTTCTTTAAGAAGATAAACTTTATCCCTATACCTACTTTATCTCCTGATTAAAAAGAAGATAGTTATTACACCATTTACATCTCTAAATTTGCAAGCCTTAAGCAATTAAATGACAAAATCAAAAGATCTTTAGAATTTTTACCTTAAAAGAAAAACTAAATTTTGAATAGATAATATTTCAAGCTCTGGAAATTATCTACTGATCTCATGAAAAATTATCAAAATGTTTACAAAACTATGGCCTAAAAATATAGAGAACCTACAATTTAATTAGATGTCAAAGATATTGTTATAGGTGAAGATGAATGTATTGATGTAAATTTTTTTATTAAAATTCATGTAAAATAATAGTTTAAACAAAATTAAATATTTAATTAGGATATGTAACTAACTGATAGTGAGATAATCCTTTATGAATTATCAGAAACAAATAATTTTAAGATTGTTCCATGTCCTTAGAGAAAGTAGTCAAGCAAAAAAGAATCAGAAAATAAAGAAGATTATTAGTAGCAGTCTATAAATTAGAACAGTTAGAGCACTGAAATAATAGATGAAAGTGATGAAATAGAAGGTTTTCCTACAGGAAAAATAAAAATTAGAAGAATAGATGAAAGTCATGTTAGAAACATGATGCAAAAATATAGAATTTAAAATGGACAAAAGGGTTTTTCAGGAAAAAAAGGTTTGTGTGGATTATAGAATTTAGGTAATACATGCTTTATGAACTCTGCACTATAATGTTTGAGCAATGTTGAGGAATTAACAACTTTCATGGTTAATAATGAATACGTTAATGACCTTAATCCTGACAATCCTTTAGGAGCAAGTAAATATTTTTCATATATAACTTTTTTGTAATTTAATTTTTTTTAAAAACTTGAAAATTAATTTTTATAAAATAAAAAATACTAAATTTGTTTTTTCAATAAACAGATGGTCATTTAGCTGTTTCATATGCTGATTTGGTCAGAGATATATGGTAGGGAGGTGATTCTTCAGTCTCTCCTCATTATCTCAAGAAGGTTATCGGTAAATTTGCCCCATAAGTAATTATTTAAGATAGTTTTTATTCAATTTGTGTGGATATTTATTAATTTATTGATAAAAATGTTAATTAATTTTTGTTTCAATAAGTACTTCATTAATTTTTTTTTTGTTTAAAACAGTTTTATGGCTATAGCTAACAAGATTCTTAAGAATTATTAAGTTATCTTCTTGATGGTTTACATGAAGATTTAAATAGGATAAAGAAGAAACCAGTCGTTGAGGCTATTGATTATAGCGGAGGCAAGGATTAAGAAATGTCTCTTGAATTCTTTAAAAACTATAAAAAGAGAAATGACTCTGTGATCAGCGACCTCATGGTTGGCTAATTCAAGAGTACTTTAGTTTGTCCAGATAAAAACTGTGGAAAAATATCTATCACCTTTGACCCATTCCTAACTCTTTCAGTACCCATTCCAAGAGTAACTAAAGAAGATGTTTCCTTCTATATTATTTTCAAAGATCCTAGAAAGACCCCTTACAAAATTGAAACCTAAATTCGTTCTGATTCAAGTCTTGGAGAACTTAAAAAACAAATTAGTGACAATTTAAATATTCCATGCTAATCCTTAATTTTTGCTAATAATGCATAATCTAAAATTGAAGAATTCTTGAAAGATGATGAAAGAGGTGTCCATATTAAAGAAATTTCAGGTATTTGCTTCGTGTATGAAGTAGAAAAAGTGGGTACCAGCATTAAAGATATTAATCAAAAAAGCTAATAAGATATGGAAGAAGAGGAATAAGAGTAAGACAAAGAAGAATCTCCATAAAATAAAAAAACTTCTCCAATTACTTAAAACGATGGAGATTAAATCGATGTAGAAGAAGAAGAAGAGCAAAAAGTTTAAAACTCAAAGAAATCTGTCTCACATGATTTTGTGTATACCGAAATCGAGTTTTGCCAAATAATGGAATCAGATGTTAAGCTAAACTCAAATGTATCAAATACTGATATCCACAATGTTTCATATTCTCGTTTAGTTAGCTTAAAATATAATTCTAAAGTATAAGATTTATATTTGTAAATTTATAGAATTGTGAGAGTATATCTTCACACTTACCAATAAGCTAATGGTTAGCCAGAAGTTAAAATAGATATTGATATTGCTAATGATAGTAGAGAAAACTTGCTAAAAGAGTTATCAGACTTAGAAAATAATCCATAATAAAAATGCCTATTCAGAATTTTTAATAAAGATATGACTCCTATTGACTACAAGAGCTAAGAACCTTTAATTTCTTTAAGAGTCAAGACTTAAAATAGACTAAAAGTTAAAATGGTCTTAGATCATAAAATTGAAGTTAAATTAATGAGAACAAAGAGATGTGAATCATATAATTTTGAAAGTTAAAAGACATCTAAAGAGGTTTCTTCAGGCTCAGCTGATCTTTATGATTGCATCGATGCCTTTGTAAAGAAAGAGTAGCTAGAAAAAGGTAATGAGTGGTATTGCAGCAAGTGTAAAAGACATGTCCTTGCCACTAAACAAATGGAAATTTATAATACTCCTAAAATTCTTATTATCCATCTTAAAAGATTTAAGTCAGGTAATGTACGCAATTTTGGTAGATATTACTTTGAATCAGGAGGTAAAAAAATTAATGATCTCATAGATTTCCCTATTGAGAACTTAGATATGACAAAATATGTTTTAGGCTCAAATGGTAAGCCTCAAATTTACGACTTGTTTGCAGTTAGCCAACATTATGGTGGTATGGGAGGAGGTCACTATACTGCATGTGCTCAAAACTTCCTTAATAAGCGTTGGTATAATTTCAATGATTCTCATGTTAGCTAAAGCAGTGCTGAATAGGCTGTTTGTAGTGCTGCATATGTACTTTTCTACAGAAGAAGAGATTGATTTTTTTTTACAAATTAACTCAGTTTTAAATAAATAAAAATTTAAAAATATTATTTGGTACATAGTAAGAAATATTTTTGTTATGTAAACTCATTTCATAATTATTTTTTTAACTAAAAATAAAATAATAAAGCTTTTTTAAAAAATTTGTATTTGATGAGTTAATGAATTATTTGTTTTTATATTTATTACGAAAAATGTTTATGACCATTTTTATTTGAAATGAAGATTGATTACATTTTTTAGCTTTCATTTTTTTTTTCACAATTTTAAAAAATATTTTTGATTCCTAAATTTTATTCTACATAAAAATATTTGTTTTATGCAATTAAAATACTTTCTATTTTATTTACAGATTTTTAATAATCAATATTAAAAAAAATATCTTGTTTAATAGCAAAATTTTAACTGTTGAGTATTAAACTAAATGTAAAGGAGAATATTTTAAAGTTTAATAAAATAGAATTTATTCATAAAGAATAAGAGTGTTTAGGGAATATATAGATCTAAATTTTATAATTTGCAAGCTTAAAGCTTTTCAACATCATAAAAAGAAGATATAGATCTCAATTAGTTGACAAGTGAAATCGAATAGCTTAAAAAGAAAGTTGGAACAAACACTCAGCCAAAAAGCTCTATGTAAGATGGTAAAAATAAAAATAGGTCAAATATTGTTAAAAAAAGTAAACTAAAATAATCAAATTAGAGTAGCTAAGTGAATTGAGTTAGTTCGAAGCATTTTAATCAGCATCTAGATACGCATCATTAGAAAAATTTGAGTTGGCAGAATAAAAATTTTAAGAAGCTCTAAATATACTAAATGAATAACAACCAGACAGAATAGATTTATAGATTATATTAATGAAAAGGTGAATAAATTTAAATTAGATAATTTTTATTCCACAAGCGAGAAAATTCATTTTTTATGAAAATATAATTAACAGGTTGGCTTTAATGTATAAATTGCAAGACAAAAATTACTTATTAACACCTCTTCTAGAAGATATATATTTTAAGCATCTAGCTTTTTATTCTTACAAAAATGTTGATTATATTAAAATTTTAAAAAATCTACTGACTCATTACTGTATTTATGATTTAGAAAGGGTAAATAAATGCTTAAAAATTATACATTTTAGCTTTATATTTAATTTCTACTTTTAGTTTAATAATTAATTTTCACTTTTAATACAAATTTGTTTTAATAATTTATAGGGATCTATTTTTCTAGAAATGATTCTTGAATAACTTCAACATGAGGAAATTCCTAAAGTTATTGTTAGAGATATTTATTTATATGCTGGAGTAATTTTTAAATAAAATATTTATCCAATAAATTAATATTTATATTTAAGATAATCCATGCTCTTAAAGGTGATGATTTCAATCAATCAGAAAGATTCCTATAAGAATCTATTTAGGCAGGTTTATAACCAATTCAAAAAGGTATAGCAATTAACAATAGATTCATAATAATAAACTGAATTAAAACTATTAATGAAAAGGTATTGCTTATAACAATCTTGCTTGTGTAACTTATTGGAATTGTCTAAAGCTTCTTTTAGAGTTATCCCAAACAACAAAAGAAGAAGAAAAAAAGCAAAAGTAACTTCAAGAGGAGATATAAGAAAGAATTCAATTAGTTGCTCCATTAATAAAAAGAGCTTTTAATGCTTTTGAATGTTATTTAATTTTTTATTAAAATAAAAACTTAATAACTTATTTAAATATTTTTATAATAGTTGAAGAAAAAAATAGATAAAAAGATTAAATTAATGAATAATAATTTACGATACTTAAAAAGCTCTTTGATGAAGAATAAAAAGTTTTTGATCTTACTGGCTTAGTAATAAAATATTCATATATTAATTAATAAATTATTTAAAACTACAAAAAATTTTTAGAAACCTGAAGATGTTTTACTCAAAAATCCTATGAGTTCTGTATGTGCTATGAATATGGGAGAATTTTTATTTTATTCTGGAGATTTTAATGTAAAAATTATTTTTTTGAAATAGCTGCATAAATATTTTTTGTAAAACAAGGCAAGCTAATTTTGGTTATAAGTTAGCCAATATTCATCTACAAAGCTTGAGTCATTACATCGTGTGCTAAGAACTATAGTAATATCAGCTTTAGCTGCTAAAAAACAAAATAAAATAGAATTTGCTGAAAATTTGTTGATTGATTGCTTAGAATATTCTGAAAACTATACCACATTTAATAAAGTCTTTGCTCTTGAATCATATTCTTAAATTTTGAAGTAATAAGGAAGAAATTATGAAGCAAATAGCTATTAACAATAATCAGATAATCTTAGAAATGTCCTTTCTTTTTGGGATGAAAGAAAAGAAAACATACTCATACCAGACTATGATTTCAAATTTTGAGTTTTCTTTAAGAATACTTAAAAACTATTAATTTATATTCATTTTGAACTGTTATTTGTAAAATATACTGAACTTAATAAAACATTTTTTTGCTCAATTATTTTTATAAGGATTCCTAAGTTTAAACTAAATAAGAGATTATTTTTTCTAAAAATTGGTATTGATAACAAAAGTTATTCGAATTTCATATTTTTGTTAAAAAATAGACTAATTATTATTTTTGTTTAAAATAAAATTATTTATTAATTTTGTTCAAAATAAGATTATTTATTAATTTTGTTTAAGTTAGTAATAAGTTTAAATTAAAAAATTTTTAGGTCAGAATATTTTATAAAATTTAAAGTTTAATTACAATGTATTACAAATTAAAATATCTTATTTTATAATTAATATTTTCAACAATTATTTCTTTAACATTATTTTATATTCTATTAATGAATTTAGGATAAGTATTTTAAATAATTTAATTTTATACTCATTTATTCTAAGTGTTTTTCTATTTATTAAATTTTTTATTTTTTGTAGAATGAAACCATTAGTTCAGTATTTAGGGTATTCTCAATATTATTAATTCAATTTATTAATTTATCATCTGATTGTTTTATAATATTTTTTTTTTGTGTGATGGATATATATTCAGTCATTCAAATTCTGGCTATTCGAGTTGATTGGTTTTAGTCAGTTGAAAATGAAAAAAAACCTTACCTTCTATTTTTTTTTTCGATAATAACTATTAACAACTATTTAATCTGAATTATTAAAAAAATAGAAGAAATTAATTAAAAAGACTCTTCAAAATCCTGTAAACAAATTCTATTAAAAACATAAATATTAAGAGGATAATAGTCAGATCTCAAAAAGTAACAAAAATAATATTTTATTTTAAGAAAGCAAATATTAAATGGGTAATACATGCTGTTGTACCAACTAAGCATAAGATTAGTAGAATTAAATAGAAGGAATAACTTAACGCAAGCCTGAGCTTCCTGAAAATGCATTTGATGATGACTAAGAATAAAATACTACAACTAAAATAGGTAATTAGTTAAAATTTAACGAAAAGGATATTTAAATATAAAAAGACTATATCAATAGTTTAAGCTTTAATGAGCTATGCAAATTAAATAATACTAATATCAAACACTCTAAAAAAGCAACTCAGATTCATTTTTATATTATAGAAATAAATATAAAGTATTAATTTATAATTTTTACAGGAAAAACTACTAAAGTAAATGCAGCTCCTCATAATGATGATTAAACAAATGCAAATTCATTATAGAATGATAGAAAAGACTCAAGTAGAAGCATAACTAAAGATGTTTATGATGATAATTCAAAAAATGCAGTGACTTATTCTCATAATATAGATCCTGGTTAATAATTTCATCTTCCTCTTCCAGATATTGCAAAGCCTATAACTGTTATACCCGAATTTCTTAATGAAAATGCAAAAAATACTCTTCTTTCTTAAGGAGACTTTTTATATGATGAAGATGCTCCTGATGATAAGCAATTACCACATGCAGGTCCATATGAATTTGAAAACGGATCAGTTTATATTGGGTAATGGAAAAATGGCAATAGACATGGTCGTGGAAAATAATATTGGAATGATGGAAGCCTTTATGAAGGATACTGGAGAAATAGTAAATTTATTCTACTAAAAAATAATAAAGTTTTTTTGAAATTATTTAATCAATTTTTAGTTTAAAAAAATAAAACTTTAAAATAATATTTTTATAAATCAAGATATGGCAGAAGGAAAAGGTAGATTAGTCCACTCTGATGGTGACATATATATTGGTAGATGGCACAAAGATAAGGCTAATGGAATGGGAGTATATCTACACATAGATGGAGCTAAATACGAAGGTGAGTGGATTGATGATAAGCAAAATGGTATGGGTACAGAATCTTGGCCAGATGGAGCAGTGTACAAAGGATAATATGTAGATGGAAAAAAAGAAGGATATGGAAAGTTTATGTGGGCTGATGGCTCAGTATATGAAGGATAATTTATAAAAAATAATATACATGGCAAAGGTACCTATAGCTGGCCTGATGGAAGATAGTATATTGGTGATTGGGTAGATAACAGAATGGAAGGAAAGGGAGTATTTACTTGGAGTGATGGAAGAAAGTATGAAGGAGAATATTTGGATGATAAAAAGCATGGATATGGTGTTTTTGAATGGCCAGATGGTAAAAATAAAAATTTTTTTAATTAGTTTTAAATATTTTTTTTTAATAGGAAGAGTGTATAAGGGATATTGGGAAAATGGTAAATAACATGGTGTTGGTTATTTTACAGGACCTAATGCTATAGAGAAAAAGGGTGAGTGGAAGAATGGCAAAAGAGAAAGATGGTATAAAGATTATTAATTTTACTTTACTAAAAAACTTTAAATCACTTTAAAAAATATAGGATCTCTGAAGATGATGAAAATAAAGAAAAACAAAAATGATCAAAAACAAAAAATTTGTTGCATAAAAATTAAAATAAAAAAATTAAATTCATTTAAATTTAAAGAGAAGTAAAATTCTCTTTTAAGAGATTTCTTGAAGATGAAGTAAATATTTGTAAATATTCTAATTATAAATAAATAAAATAATAAATAAATACATTATAAATTGTATATCTATAAATCTAGTTTACTCGATTTTTCATTTGTTTGTTCTTATTTTTTAGGATATCTTCATGCAAATTATTTTTTTATGTTTTTTAAATGCAAATTTTAGTTGAATTTATTTTTCTCAAAATTAGTTTTTAAAATTAAATCTCCATTAAAATAAAAATATAAAAGTTAAAGATATTATTAAAAGCATTATACAATTACAGATAGTATGCAAGGTTTAATTATTTTAATTAATCATTAAAAAAAAATATTTTATTGATCATTTTAACATTAAAATTAATTAAATAAATAATTCTTAAATGTTAAAATTAATATTGTCTAATATTTTTATATAATTTTTCTAATTTGTTTTTTTAATAATATTTTTATTTTTTAGATAGAAAGTTAAAATAATAGTAAAATAATTTCAATTTTTTTTAAGATATAATTTCAATATAAATATTTAATTTTTGGTAAATTTATTTTAATTTGAATTATAAAGATAGATAAAGTTACTTTTAGTTTTAATAATACAACTTTTTTATTCAATATCAGAATGATAATTTTGAGTATACCAATTTTTTTAATTTTAAAAGCTTTTAAATTTATTTTTATTTTTGAATTCTATCAATCATGACTGTCCTTAAACTTAAATTTTTATGATTAACTAAATTTTTATTTTGAAAAAATAAATTACGAGTTCATTAATACTATATTTTAGAGATCTTTTTTATGATTCAAACACTACATAAGACTAGTTATGACTTCTTTTTAAGATGTACTAATAAAAAATATTTATTTAAAAGCTTTAATTAATACTTTACCTCAGAATTAAATAAATAGAAACCAAACTATTTAAGTGCAATAGTCCATCTTCCACACAATATAGAAACTTAGAGTCTTAAAAGCTAATTTGAAATAAAGTTTTATATTTATGAAAAATAAATAATGATAAAATATTACGATAAATCTAATTTTAAGTATTTTATTTTGTTGCAGCTTGATAACAAAATAGGAAGGTTCGTAAAATTAATATCAATAAGGTCATTTTCACTGTTTTTAAATTTTAATTAATAAATAATAATTTTATATTAAAACATACTATATTTTTATAGACAAGCTTGTTAGATTAATTAAGCCTTATAAAGTTATAAATAATTCTTAGGCTCCTTATTCTATCAAAGCACTGAATCTGTTTTAATGAAATTTTCATAAGATTAAGTTAATTATCAAATAAATTTTTACTGAATTTCCAAAATTAATTAACTCAAATTGATCAGTTTAGAAAGTTCTTATCCTAATAATTAGACAGATTCATTTGTAATTTAAAACTAATCATCTCTTTTAAAAATTAAAAAATAAATACTGAGTATAAGAAGTTTATTTATTACTTAATAGTAATGTCTAATTTATTTAATCGTTTTAAGCTAGATAATAAGAATTAGTCATCTTATTTTTCACACTCATCAAATTTATCTATGCTTTATAAGCTAAACATATCTTATGCTGTTAATATGCTAAATATTAAATCTTATTAATTTTAATCATCAAATTCAAAAAAATATGCTTTTATAGATTTATAATTACAATTAAAGATAATTCAAATTATTTGTTATTTGTAAATTGGAATTTTTAAACAAAGTTAAAATGATTTTCATGAAAAAGAAATATTATATTTTAGGAAAAATAAGTAAATAAATAAATAAAATTAAATCTGAAGGTATTTATATCAGTTTATACATAAAATCTAAGCTTAAGGATTCAAGGTTTTTGCATCTAGTAATTCCAGCACTAAGCCATTTAATACCATCTTAAGTATACTAATTTCCCCTATTTTTAAAAATTTTCTGAAATAAAGAACAATAAAAAATATTAAATACTATATCATTAGAGATAAATTAACTAATGAGTATAAATTTGATAAAGACTCTGCTATACTAATCAAACCCTGGTCATTAATTTAATTATTTCTTTTTTTATATTATATTATTCTATTTATTTGATTAAGATTTTATTTTACTATAAGTTTATATTCAAAATTTGAATATTTTAGTAGTTGGAAATTCCAAAAGCCAAAGAATGAGCTCCAATATTACTTATTTTGCTTGTTCTTAAAGAAAAACATAAAATATGATTTAATGACTGTCATTTTGAATTTTACTAAAGATATAAAATAAGAGATGATATTTTTAAACACTCTGCTAAATCATTTCCTAATTTTTCTAAACCTTAATCGCCAATAAGATTTCCTCTTAGTTATTTAATTATATTTTTAAAATTTCATTTATAAAATAAATTAATTCAAAATTTTACCTTAAATCTAATGTTAAACTGTTAAGATTTTCAAGTTTCTTAATATATTCACCTAAACTAGCTGCTCCTTACTACTCAATTTAATTTCCACTTCATAATATTTAGCAACTTAAAATTAATTTACTAAAAATATAAAATAATTTTACTATAAATCAAGTACTAAACTCTCTAAAGATTTACATCTCGATATTCCATATATAAGTCCTAATGCACCTTTTTATTCTATTGAGTTACCTCTAATTTAAAATAAAATTTAAAAACTTTATAATTTAAATAAGCATACGATAAATTAATATTGATTGAATTAAGTCCTTCACATTTTGAAATTCCTTAACCGAGCTCAAGAGCTATTTAACTATCTATTTAATTACTCCTATTTATTTATTTGATGAAATATTTCAAATGCTTATAAATAATTTTTTTAAACCTTAAATCAATAGTAAGAAATTTTAAGTTTGAGCATTTGCTAATTTATTAACTCAATTTTTAAGCACTGAATTCGATTTTCTAATTTCTTAAAAAACTTAAATTATTTGTTTTGAAATTTTTAAAATGATACTTAAAAACAAGATTTATTTCATTAATTTGTTTGAGATCAAAGTTTTCTAGCTTTTTAATCAAAAATATTAAATTATTTTTATTAAACCCTAAAATAATTTAATTTACCATATAAATATTTTGAATTTACATATTTTGAAATAACTTTTTTTTTTTACTTAACTCACTAATAATCTTTTTTATAAATTCAATTGTTATAATAAAATAATAATTTATTTGTTCAATTGTAGATTAATAATTTTTTCCCAATTTTAGTGAGAAATTTTAATTTAAAAAAGAACTAAATCTAGTTATTTTTTTTTTATGAATAATTTATTTTAATTTATTAGGAATCATTTTTAAGAACATATTTGATGCATCATTAAGTTAATAAAAATAAATAAAAATTTTTTAATTTTAATATTAAACTTAATCGAATTGAGAAATAGTTTAAATTTTATATATGGAATTTTATTTTAAGGTGCTATTCCCTTACTTACTTAATTAACATGGTTAATATCTTTTAATAAATATTGAAAAAGAAAAAAACGAATTTTAATAATTAAAATATCTCTATCTATAAAATTATAAATTTGATGATCAATGAAATATATAATAAAAAATACAATTAATATAAATTACTCATATGTTTATTTTTTAGATAATTTAAAGATTTTTTTTACTTTCAGTTTTTATTAAGGAAAATTTAGTAATTATATGAGTATATATGTATGTACCAAAGTTTAACTTGAATGTTATTATATTTTATTTTCAAATTTGAAGGTAATGATTACTAAATTTATCGAATTCATCAAAGTCCCTTTTAACTGCATATTAAGGACCAGGATTGTCATTTAGAGGTGCAGCGATATTTATTTTTTATCCGTAGCCAAAGGAAATATCTTTAAATCTTTTTTAAACAACAGGCTTTTCATTAATTTTATAAGTTGTGAGAGGTGGGACTTACTTATCACAATATTCATTGAACATTTTAAGTCTCTAATAGATACTGAATTTCCTCTTTTCATTGCCTATCTTCTCACTGACATTGTATGTGTTTGGAGGAGGATTACCTTCTTAGAAAAGAGGAGAATATATCATTCTATCAGCATATTTTAAATAATTTTTTCTGTAGTGTTCATAGCTTAGTCCGAAGCTTTTACCAGGTTCTACACCTTAAGTTATGCAATGAGTTTATGAAAGGGATCTTTTTTCTCTGCTTCTTTCTGTTTCGCAACCAGATTTACTGCAGCTTCTTTATTAAATATATGAAGTATTGTTTAATTCAGGAGATTCTGGGTATCTAATCTTATAGTGATTCTAATCTTCTAAGTAGCGCTTAACTTTATGCCCATTTGGAGCTGGTGTAGTTTAGGCTTTTTCTATATGCTTAGGAGGGAAAATATCTGTATTTTTGCCTAATCCAAAGCTTGTTGACCTTTTTTTAAGAGTATTGGGAATATTTATCTTGTTTTTGTATGTGCCTGGAAGTTTAGGATCTGGGAATCTTTGAGCTTGAGGGAATTTATGTGAAGGAGCTGAATTCCTCCATGTTGCAACAGATTGTCTCCATAAAGGAATTTCTTAATACACTCCATCTACAAATTTAGTAGGATCTAATTTGCTAAAGTCTATCGAGTTTTTCATAGTGTTTTAACCAGCCCCAGATGCTGTATAATAAGTTCCATTAAATGTTCTGTACATAGTTGAAGCAAGAGAATTGGCTTTTACTGATGTATATTCACTCTTTTAGACTGAATTAATTCTTTTGCGATTAGAATAAGCACTTGAAGGTTTATCGTAATGGGTCGGAGATTGTTAGTCATCTGAACCAAAATTTTTAACTTAATTTTCTTCAGTTCTATCTGGAGAATAGTAATTATCTCCTTGATATTTATTATTAGAATTTACATCTGTTTTTTAGGTATCATAATTGCTTCTTATCTATCTTCTTTGTGATGAATTAGTTTATGGTCTAGTTTTGCTAGAGGTTGTAGATGGTCTACTATTTCTATCTTGATTCATAATGATTCAACTTATATTCTTTTAATAATTAGATTTTTTTCTAATGAAAACTAATGGGAGTATGCGTATTATTTTTTGTGAGTTTTATTCTGTTATCAAGTTTGAGTTTAAAAACTTCTCAATTATAAATGTCAGAACTTTATTATAATTTGTTTATTGATTGTTTATATTATTATTTAATATGTATTAGTTTTGTTTGGCTATTAATTTTTATTATGCAAATCATTATTACAAGGTGAATATTAATCTTATTTTTGATTGATTTAAATTTCATAAATCTTTGTATTTGTGGTGTAATTAAATCAATTTTATTAATCTTTAGATCCCTTAAACACCATTATTTTTTATTTTAATCCTCAAATCTTATCTCAAAGCAATTACTTTTAATAATTAATAAAATTAATACTAAATATTCTTCTCTAAATGACTAAAGTTATTTGTATTGTATTTTATTAGTAAAAAAATTAATTATATTTGAAAAAATAATAAGAAAAAATGAATTTTAATAATCTCATAAAAAATAAAATAATTACATAAAGAATTAAAAATTTTTTATTTTAAACATTAATTAAATTGTTTTTATTATTTTAGTCTTAATTTTTTCTCACTTATTTAAACTTGAAAATTCTATTATTATTTTTTTATATATCACTTTAAAAAAAAGAAAATAAAAAGTTTTTTTAATATTAATTTTTTAAAAAAAATTATTTTACAAATTAATTAAAACATTATGTAAGATACATATTAATATTTTAAAAAACTAAAAATCCTTATTTGATAAGATTTTAATAATTTATTAAAAATTTTTTAATATGCTAAAATTATGGGATTGAAAAAAAAGTTTTGAATATTTCATTTTTGCAGAAATTAATGAAGATTAATAATATATTTATTTATTAGAAATAAAAGTTATTTAGGATTATAGTTGTATTTTTGAAGCTTGTATTTAGTAAGCCTAGTATTAAGCTTTTTAAAAATTACTATTGAAATTTAATTTTGCTATTAATTAAAATTTTATTTATTCAAACTTATTGAATTTTTGTAAATTTGAAGAGATAATGAGCAATGAAAAATAGTAGTGTATATAAAAATACTAGCATACTACTTAATACAAAACGAGCAACACTAGTTCCTTTTGTTTGCCATGATCCTTCAGTTTTGACCATTAAAAAGAAATTAATTGTCATTATTTCTGCATAAATTAAGCTAATTATAAATAAGCCAACAGATTTTAGTTTTTGATATGCTGATCTGCAAATTATAACAAAAGCAGAAGAACCACATAAGAAAGGGAATGCAAGGTTGAATACCATTAAAGCTAATGTAACGACTTCATTTAGGTTAGCTAAGAATCTAGTTACAGATTCATAATTGAAGCTTCCTAAACTAACTATATCCTAAATACCAAAGAAAGATATATTCATAAGTAGGATAAATTTGAATAATAAATAAAAATGGTATGGAACTATTTTATCTGTTTGGAAGAGAACTGATATTTCTTTTTCATGTTCAATCCATGCTTTAAGAAGGCATGCGAATATAATGTAAAACAAATTATCGTAGGAAATTCCAAATAAGAGTGAGAGATTGCACATTACTACGACTAATGAATATAGTCTTAGATTAGAATCTGAGTTTTTATGTAAATTTAAAAAGCATACACTTCCTATCAGAGAAAATAAAATAACCCAATTAATACCAAATACTAAATATGGTACAGTAGAAGATGAAACAGTTCTCAAATATAAAGATATACCTCCACAGTATAAAGTCAGAACAGTCATAACTTTTACACTTTTTTCTAATTCCTACTTAAAATAAAAAAATGAAAAGTAGAATACAGTGATCGATATTGCAGCAAAACCAATAGCATACCAAATATCATTTGCTATTGAAATTGGGGGAAGAATTGGGAATACTGATATCATAAGGCATAAGATACTCCATGCAATAGTTTTGTTTGATATTTTTCCAAAAGAATATTTAGCATGTATCAAGCTAAAAATAGAAACTGCAATAAAGTTGTAACCAATAAATTATCTCTCGTAAAAAGAATACATAAGGCATTGACCAGCTATAGCTATAAGAATATAGCAAGCAACTTATTTCAAAATACCGAAATCCCAACCTTGATTCAAGAATGATCTCTATTAATAGAATTAATACAAGAAATAAAGTGGTAAGCCAAAGTAAGCGTAATACACTAGTTTAGACTCAGTTAAATTTAAATAAATGAGGGAAAACAAACCAAACAGTATTACTAGTATTAAGCAAACATTCTTATAGAATGGAATTTTATTTTATGTGATAATCTTAGATTCAATCTCTTCAGATGTATTATTATATCTAAATACTGCTATTAAGCACAGCAACATAAAACTAGCATATCCTGTACCAACAACAGCTTAAAGGATTTATTTTTAATATAATTTTAAATAGACAATGCCATTTTTTATATTATCTAATTCATCATAAGTGTCAGAAATTATTTTTTTAAGCTCTTCCTTTTATTATTCAGATGTGAATTTGCCATTATCAGTAACTGTTTCTAACTTATCTACTTATTGCTTTAATTAAGTAAGACTATCAAAAACATATTAGGGAGAATATTTGTATTCAGTAAAAAACCACTTTTGCTTTGATTAAACTAGTTGCTATATTTTCTCATAAATTTTTTATAACTAGAAAGCGTTTTATATTAATGCATATGCCTTTTACAGATCGTTGATGTTTAATACATGCAAAGGTAGGACTCCTTCGTTATTAGTAGGAATAGGGATTCCTAATAAAACTGATATTAAGCTTGGTAGCTAGTTTTAATCAATATCAACTCTTTTTTTCATAGTAAGACCCCACTTTTTGGAAAATTCATCATGAGTCTCAGGGTTTTCAGGATCGAGCTCATTTTCAGCAGGTTTAATACTTGCTCCCCAGATAACAAATGGTGTAAAAGTATTTTAAGGATTACCATCACCATGGGCTCCATTGTCTGCCATGCCATGATCTGATAATAAAATAAATACAGTTTCTCCGTCGTCTTTGTAATAATTTCTAATTTTTTCTTCTACTTTTTCTATTAGCTTGCCAGTAGTAAGAATTGATTGATGATACTCTTTGTTAATAGGCTTGAATGCTGGTCCTATAGCATCAGATGAAATCCAATTCATATAGATTAATAATTATTCTGATTATAGCTTTTGCTAATCTTCTTTAAGAGTAACATATTCTTTAAGTAGTTTATGAGGAACTTCGCCTTTCTCCATAGTACCATTATTGAATAGTCTTGTAACTTTTTAATAAATTAGCTAATCAAATGTACTGGCCTATTTATGATCATTATAATTTACTGCTGAATCTGGATAAATGTCAGCTCTTACGCAAGAAGGGCACCTCGAGCTTTCAAAAATATTGTGCAAAAGCTCAGGACCAAAAAATAATCCAGCCTAGACATAGTTAAAAAGTTTATCATATTTTAAAGGACCAGGAGAAGTCCAACCACTTAAAATAGCTGTCATATCCTCTTAGTAACCTCCCATCATATTTTAAACACAAACTCTAGACTCTGTAGGAACTATTGCATGTTAAATACCAAAATTAGCTTTTCCTTCTTTAATACGGTTATGGATAAGAGGTACTCTTGGCTTGCCTATTTCTGGTTCGTAGGATTTGTTTTGTAGTCCATAAATTATGTCAGCACGGCCTCCATCGTATTAGAATATGACTACCCTTTTAGCAAAGCGGCTTTTATTTAATGATTCAATAGGCGTCATTCCTAAAGGTTTCCAAGCTTAAATGTAAACATCAAATACACTGAAAAGGAAAACTAAGTGAAAAACAGCTGAAAACCCAATAGTCAGCCATAAAAATGTGTTCTACTTTTTTTACCTTTTAATAACATCTTCAGCCTTAGCAACTAAATTTGATTCTATATCTAAGCTTTTAATTATATATGTCTAATTATCTTAACTTATTTCTTCTATTTATTCATGCTGTTATGAAATATCATGATATTCAGATTTTGCATACATTTTTTCTAGTTTTATTACAAATTAATTAATTTATGAAAATTATTAAATTATATCAAAATTTTATGTTGCGAGCAATATATTTATTACTAAAAAAATCGAAAGGATAGGTCTTGTTATATGTATTCTCTAATTATTTACAATAAAATTAATGGATGTAAATAAATTAATTAAATAATATTAAAAACACAGCTCAAACTGTTTTTCATAATAATATTAAAGAATTTGAATGTAATGCCATCTAATCCAATTCATAGTAAAAATGAATAGAAAATTATCATTCACAAATATTAATGAATAAAATACTACCTATCCCACCTGCCCAAAATTTTAATTGATAAAGTGATTTTAAAGCTCTTCTAATTTAGTTACTTTTATTTCAAAATTGGTAATTGTTTTTAAGTAACCTAATGAATCAATCAGATTGGTAATATTTTTCTTATTTTTTAATTTAATCTTCTAGTTTTAACTTTTTTCTAATTATGATTTGGTAAAAAAAATTAAAGATTAATTTTAGTATATCAATTATTTTTTAATGACTTTATGTAGATCATATTTACTAAATTTTGAACCCAAAAAAATACGAAGCGAAACCAATTCTTTTTTATTTATAAATTTCCCTTTTAATTAAAGTGTAATTAATTTATTAAGTCTATTAATTCTGACCTTCTTGAAAATTTAAGAAATAAAAACAAGACAATATAAAAAAATTAATTAAATACAAGAACAAGATATTGATCAAAAACTTATTATTTCTATAAAAATTGTTTGATTACAAGTTCTCTCATGATTTTTAATAGGTATTTATACATTTTACAAAATTAAATTTCATCACCCATGAGAAAATAAATAATTATTATTTACAATTAACATTAAATCATATAAAACTAAGATATATGAATGATAATTTTTTTTAATAATCTCATTAGTTAATAAAATTTAAATTTGCAAAGATTTTATTTAAATTACTAAAAGTTTAGTTTATATTAATAAAAAATACATTTAATTTCTAATAGGTTTATACAGATCATAGTATACTTAAAAGTTATGTATGTATTTTTTATTTTAAAATTCCATTTTATTTAAATTCCCTTATTAAAAAATTAATATAGAAAAGAATATAAAAGATTATTAAATAATAAAACAAGAGGTATTGATCAAAAAATCATTAAGTCTATAAAATTTTATTTAGATCTAGTTAATCACAATTTGTACTAATTTTCGATTGATTATTTGCAAAAAAATTAAATAAGTAAATCTATTTATATTTTGTATAAATTAAACTTAAAATATCAAAATATAAAACCAAAATTACTAAAATTAAATGAGATAAAACTAAAATATAAAATAATTTATTTTTTTAAACTCAGGATTTTACAAAAAATTAAAATTTTGAAAGCATTTTATTAAAATACAAACAAATAAAAAGTTGAATTTCATAAAGAAAATACTTATTTTAATTTTTCTGATCAATTTTTATATTTTTCATCAATTTTTGTTTTTTTGAATAATATGTGAGCTATGAAAAGGAGGAAGACATAGAGAAGAGTTAGCATGCTTGATATTACAAAACGAGCTACACTACTTCCCTTTTCTTACCAAGTTCCTTCTGTTCTTACAATAAAAAGAAATTAATAATCACTATTTCTGCAAAATATATTAATAATATGAATAAATTTAAATGCTGTATAAAAATGGGATGGAAGTATCTTTTACTTATCTTAAATAAGTACAGAAACTTCTTTTTCATGGTCAATCCATGCTTTTAAGAGGAATGAAATATTTTTATAATCTCATTAGTTAATAAAATTTAAATTTGGAAAGACTTTATTTAAAGTACTATAAGTTAGTTTATGAAATAAAAAATAAATTTAATTTTTAATAGGTTTACACTTTATAGCATGCTTATAATTTATAGTTGTATTTTTTTACATTAAAACTCCTTTTTATAGAAATTATCAGATTAAAAAACTAATAGAGAAATTATAATAAAAAATTATTAAAAAAACATTGATATTGATCAAATTTAAATTTGCAAAGACTTTATTTAAATTACTATAAGTTTAGTTTATGTAATAAAAAATTTATTTATTTTTTAATAGGTCTACTGATCATAGCTGGCTTAAAAGTTTTTGTTGTATTTTTTTACATTAAAACTCCATTTAAAAGAATTTATCAGATTAAAAAATTAAAATAGAAATTATAATAAAAAATTATTAAAAAAACATTGATATTAATCAAATTTAAATTTGCAGAGACTTTATTTATTTTTCTATAAGCTTAGTTTATGAAATAAAAAATTTATTTATTTTTTAATAGGTTTACTGATCATAGCTGGCTTAAAAGTTTTTGTTTTATTTTTTTACATTAAAACTCCATTTAAAAGAATTTATCAGATTAAAAAATTAAAATAGAAATTAAAATAAAAAATTATTAAATAATAAAAACATGGCAAAAACTCAATAATAAGTCTACAATATTTTATTAAGATCTAGTTAGTTATAATTTGTACTACTTTTTGATTAACTTTTTACTATCCATGTGATACGTAAATGCATTTAATATTTCCTAAACATTAGACACAAAATATAAAAATTTAAAGCCAAAGTTATTAAAAGATATAAAATTATTTTTTTTTAAACTCAGGAATTTACAAAAAATTAAAATTTTGAAAGCATTTTATTAAAATACAAACAAATAAAAAAGTTGAATTTCATAAAGAAAATACTTATTTTTATTTTTCTGATCAATTTTTATATTTTTCATCAATTTTTGTTTTTTTGAATAATATGTGAGCTATGAAAAAGAGGAAGACATAGAGAAGAGTTAGCATGCTTGATATTACAAAACGAGCTACACTACTTCCCTTTTCTTACCAAGTTCCTTCTGTTCTTACCATAAAAAAGAAATTAATAGTCATTATTTCTGCATATATTATACTGAGCATAAATAAACCAATTGGATTAATTTTTTTATAAGCTGATTTGCATACAACTATAAAAGCAGATGCTCCACATAAGAAAGGAATTGATAGTTTAAATAACATTAAAACTAATGTAAGAATTTCTCTAAGATTTACTAAAAATCTTGTAACAGATTCATAATTAAAGCTTCCCAAGCTAACCAAATCCTAAATACCAAAGAAAGATATATTCATAATAAGAATAAATTTAAATGCTGTATAAAAATGGATTGGAAATATCTTTTATTTATCTTAAATTAGTACGGAAACTTCTTTTTCATGATCAATCCATGCTTTTAAGAGGAATGAGAATATCAATATAAACAAAGCATCATATGATATTGCAAATAAGAGTTAAAGATTGATCATTATCACTACCAAAGAATAGAGTCTTAGTTAAGGATCTGAATTTTTGTGTAAATTTAAGAAAATAATGCTTCCAACAAGAGAAATAAGAACTGTCCAGTTAATTCCATAAATAAAACCTGGCACTAATGATGAATTAGGAAAAGTTCTTAAATATAGAGATATACCTCCACAGTATAAAATCAGTAAAGTCATAACTTTTACACTTGTTTCTAATTCATTTTTAAAGTAATAAAAAGAAAAATAGAAGGTTGCAATAGTAACGCTAGCAAAACTAACAACATAATTGAAATCGTTTACACCTATTATAGGAGGGAGAAGAGGGAATATTGAAATTAGAGCACAAGCTAAGCTCCATCTTGCACCAGTACCTGTAATTTTTCCAAAAGAGCATCTGTTATGTATTAGACTGAATACAGAAATAATTAAGAAATTATAAGAAATAAAGTTCCTATCAAAGAAAGAATACATCAAGCACTAGCCTGCTAAACCTATCAGAGCATAAGAGCCTATCAATTTTAAGATATTTCCCCCCCAACCTTGATTCATAAACTGTCTGTGCTTATAGAACTGGTATGTAAAGTAAATTGGGAAGCCAAAATATGCATAGTAAACAGGCTTAGATTTAGTAACATTAAGATATAATAGAATAAATCCACTGAAGCAAAGAGTAATAATTAGGCTAATATTTTTTAGAAAGGGGGAATTGTTTTAATCTACTATTTTATCTTCAGTGTCTTTATTTGTATTTATGTACCTAAAGACGACAGCAAAGCATAGAAGCATAAAACTAATATATCCCAAAGCTACAGCAACTTGAAGGAATGTTTTTTGGTATAACTTTAGATAAGAAACTCCTTATTTTATGTTTTGAATTTCAACATATGTTTGAGATATTATTTTCTTCAACTCTTCGTTTTATTCTTTTGATGCGTTATTACCATCGTCTGATTCTTATGCAATTTTATCAACTTATTTTTTTAGCTCACTGAGAGAGTTAAGGATCTTTGCTGGAGAATGTTCATGTTCAGTGAAGAACCACTTTTATTTTTCTTGAACTAGTTGCTGAATCTTAGTATAGGAAGTTTGGAGTTAGTATGCATTTTATAATAGGATATTGGCTTTATAAACTTCTGTTGCATTAAGAAATTCGAGTGGTAATACTCCTTCGTTATTCATAGGAATAGGTAAACCTATTAGACTAGAAATTAGACTTGGTAACTGGCTCTAATCAATATCAAATCTCTTTTTCATAGTTAAGCCCCATTATTTTGAGAAATCGTCATGTGTTTCTGGATTTTCTGGATCTTTTTCATCATCTGCTGGCTTAATACCTTTACCCCAAATGATAAAAGGGGTCCATGTATTTTAAGGATTACCATCACCGTGAGCACCAATATCAGAAATACCATGATCAGAAAGTAATATAAATACTGTTTCTCCATCATTACCATAGTAATTATTTATATCTTGCTCTAATTCTTCAATAAACTTACCTGTAGTCCTAATTGATTTACGATATTCCCAGTTAGTAGGTTTAAAACCTGTTCCTATAGCATCACATGAAACCCAATTCATATAAACTACTAATTTGTCTTCGCTTAATTTTTCTTTATCGCCTGGTTCCTTATCATAAAGAGTTTTATTTTATCTATCTTCGATTAATGTACCATTAAAGAGTCTTTTAAGCTTATCATAATTATTCTTATCAAATGTGCTCGCCTATACATGATCATAGTAGTTAATTTCAGAATCTGGGAAAAAGTCGACCCTAACACAGGAAGGGCAGTTCTAACTTTCAAAAATACTACTAATAACACTAGGACCAAAAAAGAATCCAGCTTTTACATAGTTATAGATCCTATCATATTCGAGACCATGATGTGAAGCCCAGCCACTTAAAATGGCTGTCATATCTTCTTAGTATCCTCCCATCATATTTTAAACACAAACTCTAGATTCGGTAGGTACAGCTGCATATTAAATACCAAATGCAGCTTTTCCTTCTTTAACACGCTTGTGGATCAATGGAATTCTAGGTTTACCTTTTTCTGGCTCATCAGGTTCGCTTTGAAAGCCATACATGATATCAGAGCGACCGCCATCAAATTAAAATAGCATTAATCTCTTAGCTAAAGGCTTTTGATTGAAAGGCTATACAGGTGTCATTCCCAAAGGTCTCCAAGACTAGATATACACATCAAAAATACTAAAGATGAATAATAAGTGAAGTAGGAGTCCTAACCCAATCATTTTCCACAAGTTTTTATTTGAGTTTCTCTCTCTCTTTGTGGCATCTTCAGGAGGTTTTATAAAATTAGACTCTACGTCAAAACTCTTAAAACTATCTTAGCCTGTGCTTGAGCTCTTTTTCCTTATCTATTCTTCAGATTAATCAATCTGTAAATACTAATGATCTTATATCATATCTCCTTTTTTAATTTAAATTATTAAATAACTTTGAAATTATATTTGCTTTATCAATATTTAATTTAAAAAAAATGAGTTTTTAAAAATAATTTGATGATATCATATGATTAATTTAGCATTACCAATTTTTCATTTCCTAATAAAATTTTAACATTTACATTGGAAGATAGTATTAATTAAGTATCATAGAAAAACTAACAAGTAGTTTTAAGACAAAAAAATATCAACTTTCTTTAAAAATTTGTTCATAATGAAAGGATAGATTTATGAAATAAAGTAAGTTTAAATAAATTCTGGCCAAAAGAGTTAACAGCGATCAAAAATAAATTATATGTATTTAGATAAAAGCCAGATATTTTTCTATTTATAAAGTTAATTGTTGATATTAAGTACCCTATTAGTATTTTTTCAAAGCAATCAATATTTTTAAATTAAATATACTGTAAATCCAAAAATGTTAAACGAAATTAATACATAAAAAAACTTTTAATTTTTACAAGTAAAACTGGAAATTAAGATTTAAAGATGGGGGGGAGGGATAGTCTTATATATGAAGATTACAGTATTTTGAAGCTGCTACGAAATAGCAGATAACAATATTACATAAAATTTAATTGGAATATATTTATTTCAAATAAAATTAATGATTTGTTAGAACAGTGAAAAAAGAAAAAGAAATTAATGTGTAATACTAACTCTTTAACAAAATTTTTAAATATTTGTAATTTGTAAAGATAATTTAATCTCAAAAATATACCAATATTTGATTAAGAAAAATTTAATTAAATATATAATACTATTAATGATATCTTTAAGAATACAATAGAGGATATTGATTTATAATACAAATTTATACATACGCATATTTAATTATCTACTTCTCACTTTCTACTTCCTGTAAAATTTATAATTTTATAGATTTCTCGATAATCAATCTAATTCTTCATTGCTTCTATTGATATTTTTAAATTTAAATTTATACTTAGCACATTTCTCTGCATTTGACAAATCTTCTAAAAGCCTTATTACATTAGTTTCAAGCAACCCAAATCTTTCAGTACCAGAGATAGTTACCTTTTCTTTCTTGACATCTTGCAGCTCATTTACTCTTTAACAAATATGAACCCAACAACCTGTGGAGCTTTCCTTAACGATTGGGTTATCTGGATCTTCTGCTGAAGTTACTCTGTAAAGAGGTTTACCTTCTGGTCCCTCTAATATTTCGTTAGTATATTCACATCTTACCCCTTTGTTAAAAATAGAGGCATGAACTCTAACACTCTTGAACCCAACTGGGAATAAGTTGTGTTCTGAATGATAGGTAGGAAGCAAATTGATTTCGCCTGTAGCTAATAGTTTCAAACTCGTATTAATCTAAATGGGGAAGATGATTTTACCATTTTCGTCTCTATTTATTTCAAATTTAGGCTTTTTTGTCAACTAATCCTTAAAAGTTATCTGCTTATCAGCCTTTCTCTTTTTATTTTCTTAAAAAAACTGATTGTTAACAATTTAAAAAAATAGTAAAATTAATCAAAAAGTAAAGGAGTTATTTAAATATGCATAATAAGTTACAAGTTTTATCTTTTATATCTTTAAAACACTCGCAAAGCCATTCAAGTCTTTCATAAAGCTTTTAGTCATCTAAATTGAACTGCTTTAATTAGTAGTTCTCAAAGTTTTCTAAATTTTGCAAAGAGCTAAAGCCATTATTAGACACTAAAAACATTAAATTTCTATTTTTTAAAAAGTTTACTTTAATTAATACATTTTTTTAAGTTATTTTAAAAATTACAGATCATGTACTTTAGGAATATAATCAGGATTATCAATAAATCCTTAGTCGTCTATAGTTAGAGACTCGTGTCTCTTTTAAAGCTCTTCCATGTTACTATTAAAGAGCTGTTAGTTATTAGAAAGAACAGTTTTTCTTATGAAATGAAGCATGTTTGTTTTTTGGTTAAATTTCCTAGCGTTTTCTAAAGTAATTGTAAATCCATCTTCATCTTTGTCTTCCTCAACAATTGAAATGTTTTATTCTTCTTCACCCTTCTCAGTCTAGCATTAAACAATTAATTCTTAGCATTTAACTCTTATCCTTTAGACCATCTTTTCAATTTAAGAAATACTCTTATCAAACTCTTTAGATTATGTCTTTTTTGGAGCAGTTTCTTCTTGTTTCACATCCTTAGATTCTTCTTCTTTTTTTTCTTCAATTTACATTTATTCACTGCCTTCCTTTTATACTATTTCTTGTTTACTGCTCTCTATAACCATTTCTTCTTTAACTTGGTCATTCTACTTTTCCTCTTTTTATTTATTAGTAGACTCTCCATTTTAAATTTCCTCTTCTTTTATTGCATTTTCTTCTTTAACCTCATTCTAGTTTGTTGGTCTGTTTTTTTAGTTTTCATTGTATGCAAGCTTCATTTTTTCTCTAATCTCAACCCAGTTAGATCTTCCATCATTATTTAAAGGAACTCCGCTATCCATTAAATAATTGAATAGAATTTCTTTTTCATCTACTGACCATCCTTTCTCTTCGTCATCACTGCTAGCAGACATGTCAAAATCAATTTTACCTTTATCTTCTTCGCTTTTTAATATTGTCTGAATCAATTTTTTGAGTCTCCTTGTTAAAGCGTCAGAAGTAGGAAAGTTTTAGTAGACATTAGCAACTTTTTGGTTTAAAAATCAATAATTTAAAATAATGAGAGAGTTAATTAATGTATCTATCTTACTTTTCTCTAATTCTGAAAAACAATATTCTTTTGCATGTCTTATTGTAGGGTAGTTAGCATAACCATATTTATAAACTCCTCGCAAAAGATCTGTATCATGTTTTTTAGTCCACCACACCGAAGGTCTTTATCCATAGAGCAAAGAATTAGGTAAAAAGTTTAATAAGCCTTCCCAGTTGATTTTGTCTTTATCTTTATCAGGTATGCTTCTAAGTTAGTCATCTTTATATTTTTTTATGAGAACTCTAATACGATAGAGAAGTTAAAGACGCTTAGTAAAAGGTATAGCTCTTTAGTTTAATGTCAAAGTATCCCAATCCTCTGATTATTATGATATGAAGTTAAATATAGATTGTGATAGAATATATCATAAAGATAAGGTATTAAAAGGTGTAAAAGAAAATAAAATTAATAGAGAAATCGTTATATCAATAAGGAGGTTATGTTATAAAATATATAAATAAATATTTAAATTTAATTTTACTGTCACAAGGTGTAATATATGAATCATCAGGGTATTCGTCTATCATATTGTAAAGGAATTGTTTTAGTTCAGCATTTTAAGAAGTTAACTATTCTGCTAAAGATCTAATGAATGCATTAGCAAAAGCTCTAATTTCTGATTTGGGTCTTTCTGCTAATTTTCCTCCAATAGATGTAGAGGATCTTTAAATTTACTTCCATCTTCCATAACCATAGTTGATAATACACTTTTTAAGCTATTCTCTATCGTCAGCAGACCATTTTTAATAAAGAGTTTTATCGTGCTACTTATTGTTTGGATTTGCTTTTTAAGTGATGAAAAATTAAAAGGTAAATTTCAATAAAATAAATTTTAATAATTTACATTAATTTTATGCATGAGAAAATACTGATGAAGCTTTCAAATTTAAAGACTCATTTTTTTGAACTTCTGAAGCAGGTAAAACCAAGACATATAAGTGAGGAACTTCACATTTATCACATCCAATATAAATTTGTGAAAAATTGTTTAAGTATATAGTGTATTCCTCTTTTAATAGTAAAAAAAAAAAATTAAGAAGATATAGATAAACGTATTTAAATAAAAATATAATAATAAATAATTTATTAGGTTTTTTTACAAACAATTTAAATGATAAAATATTTTTGGTTGATTAATAACTTAATATTTAAGATTTTATATTTTTCTAAATTAGCAGCAAATCTGCAATAAGATATTTAAAAATTAATTTTAGTTTTTATTGTAATAAAAATACCATATTTATCGAAGAAATCTAGGTTATTTGCTCTTTTTAACTCATTTAATAAAGATTAAACATCTTTAAAAACATTAGCTTACTAGTTATCCACACTTAACTAATCAAATGCTATCATAGAAAAACATTTCTTTTTGAGGCTATAAAATAATATTGCGTGCTATTCTTTTCTATTATATAATATTTTTTCTTTAATGATGAATCTAAATTTATTAAAATTAATGTTTGCCGCCCTTTAAATCCGCTCAAATTATAATTTTCTTTTATTTAAGGAGCACAATTCATTTTAATTAATTTAGCAAACTTGAAAGAAAGAGTTACATTTCAGCACAATTTCCAATAGCAAGCGTAGCAGGGTATTCCTTTATAGCAATTCCTGGCTTTTAAATTTCTTTTAAAGACTTTCTTCTTAAAATAAGTGGAATCTATATTAGTTGTAATAATTAATATTTAATTGCTTGAATGTAAAATGGATTATCAAAAAGGAAACTGTTTGCAATGAAATCTATTAAATTAAAATCTTATTGCGATAATATTTTATTATTCAATAAAAAAGTTTACTTATCTTATAAAAAACTCTTCCTAATTCAAACTTTATAACTTGGCAAACGCATATTCGTTTTCCATTTTCACTAATCACTTAATAACTATAAATTAACAAATAAAGATTTAGAATTATTAATAAAAATAATTAAATTAATAAACTTCTATTAATTGATTAAATATTTCTTTTAGACTCACTATAAGATGATATCAAATGGATATTTTATTAGAACTTAAATATTTAAGCAACTATATCAATTTTTTAAAATAAAATAAAATATTTTTAATAATAAAAGTAAATTAAAACAAATAAAAGACTATTTTAGTTTTTAACAAATTGGATTTAAAAAATGCATAAATTAAAATAAATTTATAAACAAAAATAAATAATCAGACAAAGTTAGTTAATTAAATAATTCTAAAAAAAAAAATAAACAAATAAAAATTTGCTAATTAATTCAAAAAATTAGTTTAATTAATTTAAAAAAATTGCAGAGTGTAGCTACCTTTTTATAGGTTTTTTTAAATTATTTTTTTTTATTTTTATTTATTTTTTGTTTTATTTCATTTTATTTTCTTTATTTTTTTGTTTTTATTATTTTCTTAGTTTAAGTTTTTTATTGCTTTTATTTTATTATTTTTATTGCTCTTTATTTGTTGTTCTCTTTATCTCTTATTTATTCTCATTTTTTATTTTCTTTTTATTTTTATTTTTTAATTTAATTCTTTTATTATTTATTTTTTTCTCTCTCTCTCTTATCTTAATTAAAAATAATTAAAGAGGACAATTTGCTCCATGGTACAAAAAGTCTGAAACTCTTTGGTCAGGCATTTTATAAGGCATATGATTAATAAAGGCTAATGTTTAAGGCATTTTAAAAAAATAATTGGATGGTATCTATTTTTTATTTAATATATATATTGAATTGGAGATAAGAATTATTTCCGTGGGGCTTAAAAAACTTTCAAAACTATTGCAAAAGTTTAGAAGAAACTTTGTGGTTTCATCTAATTTTTGACAATTTTTTGAGTGTTTGGCAATCAAACAATGAGTGTCGTGCTACAATAAATCATAGCGTCGCACATGATAAGAGTTCTTCTCCTAAGAGACTTGCTAGTAATCTATAAAGTAACTTCTCTTAAGAATTTACTGTTTATCTTTTAAATGATTCAAGTTAAGAATAATTCATTGGAGTTAAGTTTTTTATGATTTAAGTTTAAATCATAGATGAATCATTTCTGTAACTTTAAAGAATTCATTTATCTGGATTAAAAACTAAGGTTCTTTCAAAAACATATAGATTACTGAAAAATGTCATTCCTTGGTGGAGGAAGTCTATTTTTATACAAGTACATCTCAGGCAAAACCCAAATCAGAGCTTAAAGCTATTTCTCATAATTTTTTTTCCTTTTTAGGATATTTAATTTTTGTAAAATTAAATTTTTTTACTTTTGAAATTAATTATATTTTTCCTCTCTAATCAAATTGTAAATAATTTGAATTTTGAGAATAAATCAAAATAAATTCCAAATCTAAAAAACAAAGATAATTTATTTATTCTTCATATTTTTGTAAAGATAAACATTTTTTTTAGATATTTTATGAAATTATTTTTTTTATCAGCGAAAATAAAAATTATTTATTCTTAATTAAAAGCATCATTAAAATTTAAGCACAACAAACTTTAATATAAATAATAATAAAAATAATTATATTTGTTGATTTTAGTGATAAAAAAAAATAAAATAAGTCATAATTAATCTTAAGTTAGTTAAAAATTTAATTCAAAGAGTTTTTAATATTCTATTTTTTATAATTTTAATTTAATACAGTTAAATCTTTGGACCTGCAGTATTTAAAATTTTAGCAAAAATATACAGTTGTTGCCCAGTTTATAGATGAACTTAATAATGAAAAGTATTAATATTATGATAAAAATTTTTGTCAATTTTTAAAGAGTGGTCAATTTAAAAGGGTGCCAAATGACATGTTTTAGTTTATTTGTTAAATAATCAAATAAATTAATATCTAAAATAAAAAATGTTTGCTTACATAATGATAATTCTATTTTGAATTATTAATGCAAATAGAAATAGATGCTTAAAACTTAAAAAATTTAAATTTAATATAATCTTTTTTAAGAATTGAATTAAAAAATGCAAATAATTTTATTTTTTATTTTTTTTATTGATTTTGATTTATAAAATAAGTTAAATTGTCTTTTTATTTGAAATATCATATTTTTATATTAATCTTATTTTTAAAGATATTTTTGAATCAATAATTTAAAGTTTTTTTGTTATGATTTTGAAGGATTTTAGTAAAACTTATTTTAAAATGTTTTTATTGTAAAATAAAGTGGATTTAACTCAAAATAAATATAATAAGATATTGTGAGTATTTATTTTTATTAAATATCTTTGGTCTTTTTATGCTTGTTTAAAATATCTGATTCAATCTTTTAAAGTAAACTAACAATTTAATTGCTAACAAAACAATTCCCAAAAATTATCTGTTATTTAACAATATTCCTATTCTTGGTTTTAATAATTTGTAAAATATTTCTTATTGAAAACATATTATTGTATCAAAGGATTAAGAAATGAACAATACGAAAATGATTGCATGCATGCTTTAGATTACAGCTAATTACATAAATATATTCATAACTGCAAGAGATATTTCATGATATAATTATTTATTTTAGCTTCCTAAATCTAATAAATTTAAAACTTTAATATTCACTCTTATTCCTAATATCCCAAAGAGTATTTATATACTCTAAAAGAAGGCTTTCATTCTTGAAGTTTAATTTTTGTTCTCAAGAATCATATTATTGCCTATTTCAAACTAAATCAATTGTGTTAGTAAATCTTGTAATATTATCTACCTTGAGTGCTAAATATTATAAAATATAATTTAATTATTGCTAGGAATATATCTATTTTGCTTGATGCGCTAGAAAAATTTTAAAACTTTAAAGAAATATTTAAAAATATAATTTATGAATTACACAGCATGATGATTAAGAGAAGGTTTGAAGTTGTTATCATCATCTAAGAAGAAGTATAACTTTGAGAGTTCAGGGACTTCCCATTTCTTCAAATAAACGGGGGCTCCGTTAGCTAATTTGGCTACTTAATTTTCATTACCACTTTTCCAGAAGACTAATGAGCTTACAAGACCACCCAAAAGAGTGCTAGTTGCAACAATACCAGCTCTATAATAGATAGGTAACTTAGCTACAGATTAAACACGATTAACTGCTTCCATAGATAACCAGAAACCCAAGAATCTACCACCATTTGTCCATTAAGGAACCTTGTCGTAAATAGCTTAGATTTATTCTTGCTTAGATTCTTCAATCAAAGAGGTGTGAGTATAAACGGTCTTATCACCGTCTTATAATTCTAAGAAGATATTGCTCATTTCTATTTATGTACCTTAAAAATCCTTAATCTTATTTTATTGAAATTTAATTTATTTATTTATCTTTTTCTTTTTTGGGTATTTTTTTCTTCTTCTTCTTTATTCTTATCAATACCTATTTTTTTTCCCTGCCTTAATTCCCTTCTTTTCCTTTCCATTTTCTTGATTGAATGTCTGAATTCATTTTTTTTACAAGCAATCTATCTTTTTATAAGTTTTGTTCCATGTTATTATCATCCTTTGTTTTGATTTTCATTTATTATTTTTTTATTATGTGCTATGAATAAATATCATTCGAATATTTTATATCTAAAAAACCAATTACAATTCACTAAAATAATTAATTTCTTATGAAATGGATTATCTTTGTTATTGATTTCAGTGTAATTAAATTATTATCAAAAAAATAAAAAATGCTAAATATTTTTTTTTTCTTCAAATATTAATAAATAAGTTTACTTAGATAATAAGAAAAAACATTTTAATAAATTAATAATTATTTTATTTGTTGTAAAATTTTTAAAACTCTTTTTAAGTGATTTACAAAAATATTGATTTTAATCAAATAATTATTTATTATATAGCATTTTTAAATGCAAGATGAGTTATTAGACCAATCTAACTATATCTTTTTATCTTTTGATCCAAAAAAAATATTGATTGACTGGTTATTTAATTTTAAAATAATTATAATTTAATTTTAATATTTGCTAAAAGATGTTAAAAGTGGGAATACAATTTATTACATAAAATATATTAGTATATCTAAAATTATCTTAATTGCTCTTATTAATTTCAAAAAACGAGCATAAGAAACGATTTTTAATTTTGAAAGCTCTTACTTTATAATTTTTTATTTTATTAATTTATCTATTTTCATCAGCCAATACGGACACCCTTTCCTTAGAAATAAGAAGTTCCTCCTTGATTTGATGTACTTGCATCTAAAATTATTTTAAATTTATATTAAATATGTTATATTGATAGCATAAATATTGATAATCAATTATATTTCTTTTTTTAGAACCTATTTATAATATACAACAAATTTTTTCTTTTTTATCTTATTTACTAAAATTAGCATAAAACTAAAAATTTTAAACAATTTACTTTAGTTGCGGTTATTTTCGATTGTGTTAGAAGAAGGAGGAGGATAGTATGCCTCATTATCTCCACTTCCTGATCCACCATAGTTATAGTTTGTTCCATAATTTTAATTATTTCTTTAACTGCTTCCAGAATATGAAGCTCCTCCAACTGCTTAGCCTTGACCAGCTCCTTGTAAACCCATCATTCCATATTATCCTTATTCGTATTAGCATGCTTTAAATTCTTTATAAGCCTAGAATGTAAAATAGGCAGCAGCTATGTAAAATATCAAAAATATGATGCAAAAAACTACAATTGCATGGTCTCTACCTGTATTTCCAAAAAATGGCTAATTATTTTATATAGGAGTTAGTAAGCCTACAGCATATGAAATACTTCCTAAAACACAAATATAAACGATGTAAAATAAGCAAAAGCAGTAAGAGAGTTATGCCCAGCTCATCCATAAAATAAAGCAACTTAATAACTCATAAATACCTGAAACAATATCTTTGAATAGAATCATTTTGAGCAGAGAAATTACTAATTCACACAATGCTAAAAGTTTTAATATATTTACACATTATTTAGCTTTCTATGTAGATGGTTATATATTTTCAAAAGGAAGACACATTTATGAATTCTAATTATTAGTACTTCTTACTTAATAAATACACTCTTATGGTTTTTTTTATTTTTTCAAAAAAAATGTATTTTTTTAATTTATAATGATTACTTTTTTTGATACCTATTTTTTCTTGTTATTAAAAAATTTGATTAAAAATTTTATAGTATTACATTCTGATTAATCATAAAATAATAATCTTTGAAATTAATATATAAAAATTGTAGTCTATTCTTAGTTCAGTTCCCTAATGATGAATAGCATCACCAAAAATAAAAAATCTTGCTATCTATTAAAAACTAAATTTACTTTAAATGTTTATAAAATAATTATGTATTGAGATTAATTTTATTTTATAAATTAAATAAAATCATTTGAGAATTAAATTAATTTATTTATTTATTTTACAAAATTAATCAATAAGAAAGACTATTGGAAAACAAAAACAAGAAAAATTTCTTTTTAAAAATACAATAACATTAAAATACATTCAAAATATTTCAATTAAATATATTATCAACTTATTTGTTTATATTCAAATTAATTTCATCATCAACCTCTTTATTTTATTTTACTCATTAATTCAATTTTATAAATAAAATAAAATCATTTTAGAATAAAATAAATTAATTTATTTTATCAAATTAATAGGTACGAAAGACTGTTGATAAAGAAAAACAAGAAAATAAATTATTAATTATACATAATAGCATTAAACCATTTTCAAAAAATTTCAATTAAATATTAAATATTTAAAATTTAAAATAAATAATTAATTAATTAATTTGTTTATAATCAAATTTCATCATCAACCTCTGCATTTTATTTTACTACTATTTTCTTTTATTCTAGCTATTAGATTTATTAAGGATTTAATTATTAGATATCATCATTTTCATCTTTTATCTTTTGGAGTTACTGTTTTCTAAATTCTTTAAAAGAGAGAGCCACTTTTTGATTTTTATCCTAAGCTATTTGTTTCTTTTCAAAGTCATCTTTTTATTGTAGCTGCTTTATTTTCTTTTTTTCTGCTATTATTTCATCTGATTAAAATTTAGATTTTTCTAAAAAATCGTACTTTTAATAGCTTTAGTCTATCTTTTTTAAAATAGTATTTCTTGCTTTTTCGTTAATAATAAGCTATTCTGCCATACTTACCACGTATTTTTGATCTTTAGCTTTTTGAACTTTTGCCAAAAAATTTATGAAGACAGTTTTAGCTTATGGATCTTTTACTTCTGAAATATTTTAAATTAAGTATTTTACTATTGATTATAATGTATCATCATCAATTTTGTCTGCTATGTTTATTAAAAATGTACAAACTTTTTCTTCTTAGTATCTTTAAAAGAAAAAATCTAGTATTAATTTGCTAATATTTTGAAATCCTATTCTCTAGAAAATCTTCTACAATGTTGTTTAGGTATATTCGTTGTTCTTTAAAGCGAATAAAATTTCAAAAAGCTTTAAATTATCCTATAAATTAAAGCTTTCACAAACCATTCCTATCAAAAAGGTTGAATTTTTTATTATGATATCTGAGTAGTTTTATAAAAGTTGTTAAAATACAAAAACAAAATCTACTCTTTATTCAATAGGAACTTCCTGCTGTTTCTTTATTTAAAAGCTTAATTTTGATATTAAATCCTCCTCGTTTTGTATTTTCACCATGCATAATTACAGTTTCAGGTGATTTAATACACTTTCATTTGTTTGAATTTAATTTAGTTAGACTTCTTGTTTTTACTCTTCATTCTATTCCTCTTAATTTTCATTTTCAATGTCCATGCCTTCTTAATTAAATATGTGCTTTGTTTATTGCTAGAATTTTGTTGCTTGAAATTTATTAAGGGTACTTGTATATTTATGAATGGCTAAACCTATTATAGCTGCAGTTTCAACTAAGGCATCTAAAGCATTCTTACGTAGATGTGCTGAATACGAAGAAGTGAGTTCAGCTATTTGACTCAAAATTAAATCAATTTTTGGTAATGAAAGCATATACTAAGAAACAATAAGCTACCTAAAAATATTTATAGATGAGTTTTATACTGAATCACTCTTATTAAGCATTGCATCATAAAAGCTAGTCATAATTTCATGGTTAAATATCCCTAATTCTAATAAATATTTAACAAGGTTTAGTAAGTTTTGTGAAGTAGAATATTGATTTCCGCAGAGGGTTTTTATTATTTAAATGATGATTCCCTAAATTTAAGATTTCAAGATTTTAATCATTTAAGTTTTTGTTTCTTCTTTTTCTAACATCTTTTTAATATATATCATTAATATATCTGCAAGCTATTTCTTTATTAATGGATTCTCAAATGTAAAATATTTCTCAAAATTCCATCTTTAAACAAGTTGATTTTCATCTACTTACTCAGGGTGGTTCATAAATATATCATGAATCTCTCTGATTACATGAACTTTTACTTTTCCTTTGGCATATTTGATTTTATCAACAAAAAGTGGAATTTCTTTAATATTTTTGATATTCTAATCTAAAATAATCTTATCTTTTTCATGCTTGGCTAGATGAATAAACTTTGCTAGCTCACTCTGTCTTTCTTTCTAACAATTAATAACACTGTCTTTTAATTTTAGATACACTTCTTTGTTTTTTTCATATATCTTCATTTATTCTTGCTTTTAACATTCTACTTTTTAAATTTCTTCATCTGCAATTCCTTATTCTTTCAATCGTTTAGCTATTAATATTCTTTAAGATTCTTTCAATAGGGGAATTTTATCTTTTATAAATTCATAGCCCAAATCTTGTCCTAATTTAACTATTAAATCTAATGCTGCTTATCTGACCATGTTTGTTGCAAAGTTAGAAGCAATGTCAATAATCAAATCCATTTATTCAGTTAAAAATTATATTTTTTTTTCATCATTTTTAATTATAAGCAATTAAAAAAATCTTAGAAGTTCCATTATAGATTTTGGTTCTTTGAATTAGAATGTATCTATAATACCAGAAACAAATTCTTTGTTGTAATATTCAAAAAATCCTAATAGCAGCTAAATAGCTTTATCTCTATAATCTTTTTTAACTAAAATTGACATACATAAAGCACAGATTAAGCTATTCACTTTTAATTTGAGCTAAGTTTAGCTGTTTAGTTATAAATTCACCATTTCAAGCCCTAAAACAAAAATTTTTGGATTTGCATGCCTAATTAAGTCAACATAAAAGGGTTCAATAATCTAAAAAGTATTTTTTTTAACTTCCTCATCTTCATTTTCACATTACTACTTTAAGCGCTGTAAGATTTATACTTTATTCTGTAGATCACAACTGATCCAAATCTTTTAGAAGTCTTCGTATGCTTCTTTGAGTAGATTTTCAAAATCTTCTGCCATACTGATTGAATAATTTTATTTTTAAATTATCGAGATCTTAATATTATTTTTATTATTATTATTCTTAAATTTTTTCTCAGAGTGTTTTTGAGTTTTTAAAAATTTAATTTTGTATAGAAAAGAGATACCCAATAAAAACTGAGCATAATAATATCGTAAACTATGATATTTTTGATTTGCTTACAAATTAAAATTTATTTTGAGCCATACAAAATTTAACTAAAAACTAATTATTAATTAAGCCTGTTTTACATTTTATATTTTTATCTTTACTTAAATTGAAAATCATTTTAAAAACAATTCAAATAATTGTTAATTTTATAAATAACTTCAAAATAAAATATTGATGTATGTGTAATAAATTGTAGCTATTTAATAACAAGATATCATAATAATATAAAGTATTATATTAGTATACAAATTTTTTAAATATTTTTTATTTATTTATTTGTGGAAAATTAATTTAATTTAATTTAGTTATCTTAATAGCTTTAATATAATTATTTCAATTTTTTTTTTCTTAAATAATTTTTATGTTTAAATTATAGTTTTAGGATCAGTATTTTAGGAATAAATAAAGAGAGTTTTCAATTATGGTCGTCAAGATGGTTATATTAAGATAAACTAGATTAAGGATTTTATTCGTTACTGCTTAAATTATTTAAATTATTAACTGTTGATACTTCTTTTATTGGAATATTATAGTCATAATCTTTGAACAATACTATTGAAAAATTATTTTAAATGTTAGTATTTATAATAAAAAACGAATAAGCTTACATTAATACTCATTTTTACTTAACAAATCTTTATTTTTTCTATCCTCGTCACATGTTTCTGTTTCAATTCTAGGTTTTCTGCTATAATTTGTACCCTTTTTATAAATTTTGCTTAATTGACTTTTGATTTAAATTTATTACTTCTTTTGGTGTGAAAAACACATCTTTTGATGTTTTGTTTCTTAAAGATTCCCAATCATATCCTTCAAACCAAGGGTGTTTAAATATTTCCTCAATACCATTACAGCCGATTCGTTTAAATGGTTTTATTTTTATTAACTTTTATAGGTTTTTAAATGATATAATTAGTATAAACAAAAAGAATTATTTTCATTTTTTATGAATTTTGTTAGTTGATTTATATTGTTTTTTAGCAAACACTCTAGCTATATAATTTAAGTTAATATTTTTTGATGTAAAAAATCTTTTAACTTTCTATTTAAATTCATTTATTTTAAAAATTATATTAAATATAATAGTTTACTTTATTTATCAAGTCAATACAGTTTGCAGAAACTTCCCCATGATCATGTGAAGGATCAAGTTAAATTTCTTTCTCAAAAATTTTATCTCTCATTTCCTTTCTTGATCTAACATTATATGGCCTCTATTAAAATAAAGCAATTTAAATTTATAAATTCACGAATATTTATTTACATATCCTTTTATTAATTCGAATAATACAACTCCAAGCCCAAAAAAATCTGATTCTTTTCCATGATTTAGTCTCATTAAAGTTTCAGGAGCTATAAATTTTAAAAAAATATTAATATAACATGTTTAAAACATCAAAAAAAAAAACCTAAATATCCAGGAGTTCCACTTGTTTCGTTTGAATTATCAGTTTTGGTATATCTTGAAATTCCGAAATCTGTCAATCTCAAATAACCTATAGATTAAGTATTTTAATTAATTAAAATGAATATTTGAGTGGTAATTAAATAAATTAGGTAAATAAATGTAAAAAGTAATCAATATCCTAATCATTTAACCCAATATTACAAAAAAAATAATATAATCAAAAATTTTGGAGTTCCTTATAATTTACATTTCACATTTATAAATTTAATTCATAGAATTAAAGCAAAATTGGATGGTTAAATAGCTTACCTTAAGAATCAAAAACTAAGTTTTCAGGCTTTATATCCCTATGAATAATATTTTTAGAGTGGACGTACTCTAACGCAACTAGCGTACATGCCATCATAAATTCTTTTTATATTATATAAAATATTTGAATAAGTAAGCAAAAAATTAAAGCTAATCAAATCTAAAAAAAGATTTCTATAACTAACTATCTCTTTATTTTTATTCATATTTATTACTTGCATTTTATTCAGAAAATATCTTTGTTTACTTAATGTGATATCTAAGATCTCCACCAGGTAAGTAGTCCATAATCAAGTATAAATTATATTTATCTTAGAATGCACTATACATATTGATGATAAACCTATATTTTTTCAAAATGGATACAATATCTTTCATAATGTGTAACTCGCTTGATAATTTCAATCACTTTTTATATTTTATTCATAAAAATTTACGGATGATCTAAATTTTCAAGTATTTATCTTTCATTTAATATTGCCTCAACACTATTTTTAGACATAATTCTATATTTAACCATTTATTTTAGTGCTCTAAATGAAGTTTATCCATCTTTTTGAACTTTCCATACCTTTTATAATTAATTCATGCTCATTTTTTGATAACATAACTAATAATTTTACTTTGCTAAATCCTCCAGTACCAACTAATTCAAAGAATTTGTAACCTATGTTTCCTAAAATATAAAAATTATTTATTTATGTGAATAAAATCACTCCAATATCAAAAATGCTAGTTAGTACTTCTTCCTGAATCGTCACATGCTAAAGAACATTTTGCTCCCATTTGTAAAATTTATAATAATATATATAATTGTTATCTTGAAATTAATTTGTTTACTAAGATCTAATAAATAAATAAATTAATATATTTTCAATGGTTAATTTATTATAAATGTTGGATAAAATAGAATATAAATTAATTAATTAATAGATTTGTTAAGTAATAAGAGAAAATTATTTATTATATCAACAAATTTGAAAGATTTAATTTGATTGTTATTAAAAAAATTATACTCAGTTAAGATTTTAAAATATCTTTCATATTAATCAAAATATAATAGTAGTTGTTTATCTTACATTTATTAATTTAAATGAGAAATTTCGTAAATAATTTCACCATTTTTTTAGTTATTTTGTACATGATAACAATTTTACAAAATATAAAAGTTTAGATTTTAATTCTATCTATTCCAAATTAAATGAAATTTGATTTTACATCCATATATTTTATTAAATTATTTAACCACATTATTTATTTTTTTTTTTTGAAGTTTAAACTTGATTTAAATAATAATGAAATATTGATTCCTATTCAAAATTACTAAATTTAAATATTATAGTCATATAAAAATTTTTATTAGCAGTTAAAATTATATGTACAAAACTTAATTTAATAATCTTTCTTTCATATTAAATTATCATATTTAGATATTATCATTACTAAGATGATCAAATTCTATTTAGCATATGAGAAATTTATTTAGCATCTTACTGAATATTATTTTTTGAACAATTATAAAATTATTAAGAATTGATTTAAAAATTGTAATCAATATTTGAAAATCACTTTAATTAGCTTTGATTTTTATGAAAAATCTTTTTAAGTTATGGTTTAATCTGAAAATGGTGGTTTGTTGTAAAATAAAGAAATTATATTTGTTTTTGTTTAAAGTATTTATTTTGTTTTGAAAAAAAATAAAAAGGATTTAATTAAAACTAATAAGAATTAAATTTAAAAAATTAAATACTAATATATAAATTTAACAAAAAATATGAATTACATCAAAAAAATCACAATATTGTTGTAAATAATTTTACAAATTTAGTAAACAATTTTTTGTTTTGTTCTTAATTTAACTCAAATTTAATTTACCATTTCAAATCTTCTAGCTTCTTTTTTATATGAAGATTTATCCTTAAAGAAGGGAACCCAAAAGATAAATAGGAATCCGATGCAAACAAAAAATTAAAACAAAAATAGTAGAACTGACTCCTGAATAGTTGAAATATATTCTTCCATAATGTCTTTAACTTATCTGATGATATCGTGGCAATACTCTATCTAAAAATGATCAAATATTAAATTTTCTTCAAATATTTCTTCATATATAATGTTGTTAAGAGAATTAACTTTAGTTGGAGACTAATATCTTAAATTTAATTTTTCTTCATGATTATTTTTAGAATATTTTTCACATAGTGAAAATGATATTTCATTTTCAGATATTATTTAATCACTGCACTTTACATTATATAAATATTTTTAATGCAGCTCTTTTAAATAAGGAAATTTAATTTTCAATTAGCCCGAGTTTTGGAGATATTTAATTGAATCAGTAAAGCTAGATTTATTTGTTGTAATATTCGTTGGCTTTTATCCATCCGTGGTATTAAATACATGAATTAAATCTTCTGACTGTAAAGCACGCAAAGAAAAATAATATTTTTTAGTATATTTCAGCAAATCAAATGAGTTTCTTCCAGTTTTATCATAGAAATCATTAACAGTATTGTAAAACAGTATAATAAATACGATTATAATTATATTAGTTATGACGTGTAAGATCAAGTGAATATAAAACGTTTCTTTACTCATACGAGCTTCTTTTCTTCTTGATTTTTTGTTTCTGTCTCTGTAAACATCATAAGTAATGGGGACAAAAGCACATTAGAAAATTAGCAAGAATAACACTGAAAATACAAGCACTACTACAATCCATTATTAGTAAGATTTACTTTCAATTTCATAAGTAAAAATATCAAAGGCTTTTTCATCAGCAGAACTCAAAGCAACTGCTGTTTAATTAGAAAACTAAAATAACTTTTGAGCTATTTTTTATTCTGTGGCATTTTTAGTAGAGTTGAAATCATAATTTAAAGTGTTAAACAAGTCATTTATCTTATCAGTATCTAATTCAAGAATCACAGTTCTAAATCTATCGCATTTAAAAAATTAATCACTATCTTATTCATTAATGCTATTTTTAATCTTTAAAAATAATTTTAATTTTTTAAAACGATTCTAACAAAAATAAAAAAATATCTATATATATTAAATTAATTTTTAGTCCTCTTATTTAATAAATAAATTTATTAATAAGTACAAACTTTTATTCTTTTATCCATTTTATAAAAGTTGATGATTAATAAACAAACAATTTTTACTTTTTCTACATAATAGTCTGTAATTTTTGGTCTTGTAATATTAGAATTTTCAAGCTACTTATCTATACTCTCAAAGTTATTTTAACTTTTGATTAAATAAAATAATTGAAAATGATTCGCAAAAAATAAAATGATTAATTACTCTGTGAAAATAAAGTATCCATGTAAAAAATAATTTAAATCATTTGCATCTCGAACAAACTTATTAAACTTGATGTAATCCTCAAACGGCTCCATTATATTATACTTTTATTAGTTTAGAAGAAAGCTTCCTACAAACAAAAGAGCAATAACGAAAAGTGATACAACTAGCGAGCAAATTTTCCCCATAGTGTTCAATCTACTAGATTCTTTTTATTTTTAAATTTTCTTTGGTTTGTTTGCTATTAATAAAATCTAAGAATAAAAACAATAAATAAGATAGATATCAATTTTGTTATTTTCTGTGAAATTATATTTAAATAAACATTTCAAACAAATATGCAAAATAAGAAGCTGTTAAAAGCAAATTAGTAATTAAGTACCAAAAATATTTTATAATATTTCAGCTATATTATATAATTTTTATGTTTGTATTCATTCACATAAACAAAACAAATATAATTACAGAAATAATTTTATTATTAATATTTGAATGAATCAAATTAATTTATTTTATAGTTCCAAATTTAAAATGAACTAATTAATTAAGCTTTTATTAAAATTGATTTATTATTTTTTTCAAATGTCTTTTCTTGTTGGGTTCTGAAAGGACTAGATTCTAGGTATATTTTATTAAATCTTCTTTTATTTAAACTCATTTTCTTCATCCTCTATTTCTTTCAAGCAACCTTAAGGATTTTATTATATTCCTTATTGTTGATAATATAATTATTTTATATTTTAATAATTTTCTTCAATAACCCTTTCAAATTTTGTCAAAATTTCTATATGAGGAATTTTTCCATAAGTCATTCTTGCTCCAGCTGCAGTATAAGGCTCTATAAATTCCTATGAAGTTGGATTTTTTAGTAGATTTAGATAATCTGTTAATTTAGGAATTGGCCATACAGTAATATCACCTTCGTAATTCTAGTCCATCACTCTTACAGCAGTCACCAAGCTCAAAGGTAAAATTCTTAATATTTTAATGAAAATAATTATAAAAGTCAATAAATAATTATTTAGAAAATAAGCAAATTTATTAAATAAACTCAAACTTTAAAATATTTTCATAAATTCAAGGTATATGAGTTATTTATTTTATTAAATAAAATTAATATTGTATAATCATGGTAATCTAAAATTTATTACCCTAAGCTATTAAGTTGTTTAAACCTCAGCCTAACTTCTTAAGATATTAACATTTTGATGAATTCTAAAATTTTCAGAATCTTAACAATTAATTTATTTTTGTATCTTATTTTTTCTGTATGATTAAGAAGAGGAACTACATGGGGATTAACCTAACTAACTATGGTTGTGCTAACATTAAATTATTCAGAGAGTTAATTGTGAGGAATATCAAATGCTATTGAACCGTCAATAAACTTTGAATCTTCTATATATTTTATAAGCTGACCGTTCCTATTCTTAAAGTAAAGATCTGATGGAGGAAAAACGAATGGCAGACTACAGGAACAACAAACTGCTGACCATATGACTACATTTGGTGCCGTTAAATAGTTTAATACTCTGTCTTAGGTATGTCTACCAGCTCCAGTTACAGTAATATTTAAAATAAATCCTGTATCGTCAAAAGCTTCTTAAAATGTTTTATCACCTATAAATAATTAAAAAATATTTCAAAAACCATAAATAAATAACTCTTTATCTGTATTTAATATACCTAAATTGTCTCTCAAAAATTTCTTGTAAATATTCATATCCATAAAATAGCCTTCTTTTAAAAATCTGATTATTTTTCTAAAAGCACTATTTCTTGGATCTCTTTGTAAAAAGGCACTGTAATTTATTTTCCTTTATTCTCTGTCAAAGTAATTTCCTAAATCTTCATACTTTGTGGTTCCTATAAATGCAGCAGTGATACTTCCTGCAGAAGAACCTGCTAATATACGAGGGAGTAAATTCTACTCAAATAATGACTTTGCTACTCCTGCATGATATCTAATTATTAATTAAGAATTATTATAATGCTTTCTTTCCCAACTTAAAAAAATTAAAAATTTAATTATTGGATTTGATTAATTTACAAAATTGACCATTTTGTAATACTTTTTTAATGTAAATACTTTAATATAATTTAAATCCACAAAGAGGTAATAAAATAATTCTTAAATATTTATTTATATTCCTAAAAATATTTTATGCAAAATATTTACAATCCTAAAAATGCACCACCTGAGAAAATCATAGCAGTTCTACCAAGAGCATGTCTTACTTCTGCGAAGAATTCTAGCTTCTCTGAAAGATCAAGGTGTTGAGACTAAGCTATATACTTGATGCTTAAATCTAATTCATTTATAAAATCGTGTATAACTTATTTAGTTCCAAAATAACATTGCTAATATAAGGATGGATTAAGAATATTTGCTATGTTTTTGAAAGGATGAGATCTTATCAAATCTACTAAATCTAATACATTCTGCTGTGAATTTGAGCCATGGCGTTTACTTCTTAGCTTATTTTTTAAATTTATTATATATTTGTAATCATAGTCTTTAGAAACTGCCTTTTCTTTCCATTGCTTAATTCTTTTGAGGTTATCTAACTGTTGAGCATAAATTTTCCACTCTTCATAGCTTTAAACGTTTTTTATTTTCTTTTTCAACTTATTTTGCTGCTTTTTATCAGTATACATTTACTTAGTTTGCTCAGCATGATAAAATAAAATTTCTTTCAGCATAAAAAGATCTTCTTCTATTTCATTTTTAATTACTCTATATAAATATCCTAGTACCATTGCTTATGCTTTTAATTATATTCCAAATTGCTAATTTGCTAACTAAATATTTATAAACTGGGCTTTTTCAAAAGCTTTAATTGGTATAAGTTTTTGATAAATTGATAAAGTAATATTAATAATTAAGATCAAAAAAGCTATTTATTTTGATTTACAAATCTTAGGTATTTTATTTTAATATACGTCATATTCGTAATCTACCATGATAATTATAAAATAATTTAAATAAATAATTAAACATGACATAAAAAGATAGATAGATAATCTTCAAATTTTACTAAAGTAAACTTAAATATTTTTTTTTGGCTTACATTGTATAAATTTAAAACACCTTTTTGTTTGTAATATTTAAGGTAATGAATGATATTTTATTAAATTGAAAGTTTACCAATTAAATATATTTGTATAATTTATGTTAATATAATAATTTATTTAATTTGAATTTAATTTTTTCATAAATTACTTTATAATTAATTAATAATTAAATTTACATAAATATCAAAATTAACAACTAATTATAAACAAGAGAGTAAAAATTTATCAATTACTTTTTACAATTCAAAATAAAATTATGTATCATTTTAGCAATCCAGTAGCTATTTCTTTTTGATTGAAACGGAATGGATATCCTCCTACATTAATATCTATTGTGCAAGGAAAATTAGTGCAGACAAATGGATAAATTGCTTCATAATCTTCTTAAGATTTTTCTTATTTATCTAATTTAAGCTTTTATAATAAAGTAAAATTTAATATTTAATTTCTTTATTAAATTTAAACTACCTTAAGCACTCTTTCTTTCCTCAAACGTTCTTCTTCAACTATCATTTTTATATAATAAGTTTTAATAAATGTTTATTATAATTATAAAAAGTGATTCTATACTTTCTTCATGATCGTCTTCTTTAGGTCTATAAGACTCTTCTTCTTCATCTTTTTTGCTTGAGCTCTTTTTTTTTTATTCCTACAATTTCTTTATTTCCTCAAAAGGTGGAGGATTTAAAAATTCTCCGTTTCTAGTAATCCATATTCTTTGATCTTTTTTAGTATAACCAATTCCTTTACAAATAAAAAATAACTTAGTTTATTATATATCTTGATTTGTTGAAGATGAAAATACCCATAGTATCACCATAAGTAATTTATTCAATATTCAGGTCTACTTCCTATTCTCCAATCATTATTAATCCATTTGAAGAATAAAGCACAGATTTTTGTCCTGAGAGCAACAACTGAAAATTGTCAGGCTATGTTTTACATTTATCTAATTAAGATTTTGATATAAATCCTATTGATAATTACTAATCAAAATTATTTGAATTTATTTTTTCTAGCTCAACCTCAAAGTAGCAACAATCCATCTTTTAATCACATGGATAGTTACAAATAATCAATCTTTACCCATTTTGTTATTTAAATGTAGCTTATAAATATTCTCCCAACACAACTTTGTTTGCTTCCTCTTTTTATGATTGATTTAAAAACAAATTTAAAAAATATTTAAAAATAAATTTATAATATAAAAGTTGTTTGAAATTTCAATATAAATCTTTTACCAATTTAATGTTTTACTTCCACGTCTTACTAATAGTATGGAGCTGAAAATTCATCACTCTTACTATTAAATGTAAGAAGATTTAATAACAATTTTTGATTTGAATTTAAATTTTGTTTCTTAATGCCTAATTCTGCCTTCATGGTACCTTCTGTTTTTATTATGTGTTCCTCATACATGTTATACAAATAAGCAATTCCTACAATAACAAGAATTACAATCACAATAGCGAAAAATATTCCCCATCCGTTACCTCCTACAATTAAAATTTTATTTATATTAACAATTTTTAGATAGTAAACTTCTAAAATACCTTATTCTTCAATTGGCTATGTGGGTTAATTTGGTTAATTTGGCTAATCAGGTTTATTTGGTTGGTTTGGTTAATCTGGTTTATTTGGCTGATTTGGTTAATCAGGCTTATTTGGCTGCGGATCAGTTGGAATAGGAGGATTTTATGGAGTTCCTTCTGTTTATTTGCTAGCTAAAAAACCTTAATTTGGCTAGTAGTGCTTATGCTTAGTAAAACTGTATATCAAAGGCTTTCCTAAATCATCTAATCCACAAGAAATAGCCAAAATACATGCTAAAAATAATAGCTTAAAATTTTATTTCATTTTTTGAATAGATTTTTAATTTTAAAGTAAAAAAAATAACAAGTTCAGCTATTTGTTACAAATTTTAATAAATAAACCTATAATTGAATTATTTTAATAAAATTAATGAATCTTATTAATATTTGTTTTAGTCCATTAACAATTATGAAAAACGATATCCCGATATATCTTTATTGATTTATTTAATAATTATTTTTTTCATCAAATATTTTTCAAAAATAAACTATAAATTTTTTAATTTTGGAAATTTATACAAAAAAACTCATTTCTATTTTATTTTACAAATATTTTGCATTTTTTATTAGAATTTTCTTGATTGATCAATAAGATTTTCTCTTAAACAAAACAAAAAAAATAATAAATAACAAAAAAAGATATTTATGTGGTTATTAAAATATTCATTTATTAATTTTTTGAAAAAAAATATGTACAAAAAATTTGCAATAGTAGGATTAGCAGTAGGTGGTTTAACAGCCTATTATCTAGTTAAATAAAAATAAAAATCTAATAAATACAATAAGTAGATTTAACAATTAGAAGCTCAAGTTTTGAAAGAGTAGCAAGAAGGTACTTAATTGTACTCTAAAGAAACATTAATTAGTACAAAATAGCTGATTATGGAAATGAGTTAAGAGGATTATTAAAAAATAACTGAAAAAAATAGAAAAAGTAAAATTCCTTTTTTTAAAAATATTTTTTTTGGTTGGAACAATTTATCTAGGATGAGATAACAATCAAAAATATATGATTATACAAAGACTTTTCAAAGTTTTAATTATTTTTATATTATATTCAGATAGGAGACAATACCAGAAAAAAGATGTCTAAACTTACCTTAACTATGTTATTTAATATGCTGCAGATTACTTTAATCTAATTGAAGAGAATGAGAAATTGTTTAAAAAATCAAAAATCTTAAATATAAATATTTACAAATAATCTATTTAAGAATTAGAAAAAAATAAAAGTAATAAGCTTGCTTTTCATTCTTCGTTGTCTTAAAATTACATTGCACTTAGATCTTCAATTCCTAGTAATTTTGATGAATTTACCGAAGATTTTGCAATTGGCACTTTGAATTACATGATTGGAGTTATAAAAGGAAGCTATTTTAATTTTAGTGAAATGCTGGCTACTTTAGTGAAAAGAAAAGAAATATCATATTCTAATATTTTTGGAATAATAACTATTATTTTATATGATTATGTTAATTAATCTGAATAATTCTAGGGTGTAGAAGAGGAAGATATATTGAGGTTTGTTTATTCAAAATAAGAAGCAAAAAATGAAGCAAAAGAATAGTTAAATATATTCTATTAATCTGTTTATTAAATTATTGAGTATGTTATGGAAATGAAATCTTGAAAAATAGATTTAATATTAATTATGGTATGATTTTAAAATAATTACCTATCTAAAAGAACTCATAAAATAGCAATAATAATAAAAAAACAAATAAATACCAATAATTCATAAACTATTGACTAAAAGATAGATTAGCTTAAATTTGTTAATTTACAATTAAGATAATTAAAAATTTAAAAAAATAATTTAAGCTATTTTGAAAATTATTTGTTCACAATATATTCTAATATGTTTAAATTCTTAAACTATATAATTTATTATTTTTTATAACCTATAATTCATTCAAAGCCATTAAAACATTAAACATTTAGAAATTTATTTTTTTATAAGATTTTAAATTTAAAATAATTAAAATATAAATTTTTTATTTTTTGTATTGTTGATTTAAAACAATTTTTATTTTTTTTTTAATAAATTTAATTTTAAAATACATTGATAAAAAAGATTACTTGAAAGATTATTTTATATATTAAAGTATTTTATCACTTTTAAATTTACTCATTGCTATTTCCCATTTTCCCAAAATTCTTGGCTTTGATTTTAAATAATTTAAACTATTTTGAAAATTATTTGTTCACAAAATATTCTAATATGTTTAAATTCTAAAACTAAATAATTTATTTTTTTTATAACCTAAAATTCATTCAAAGTCATTTAAACATGAAACATTTAGGAATTTATTTTTTTATAAGATTTAAAATTTAAAATAAAATATTAATTTGCATTTAAATTTTAATTTTTTTACTTTTAAATTTGTTGATTTAAAACAATTTAATTTTAATTTGTTTTTTAATAAATTTAATTTTAAAATACATTTATAAAAAAGATTGCTTCAAAGATTATTTAATATTTTAAAGTATTTTATCATTTTTATATTTACTCATTGCTATTTGCCATTTTCCCAAAATTCTTGGCTTTGCTTTTATCTCATTTTTTCTTTTAAGACAACGTTGTCTTTGTATTTTTTATATTCTTTTATAAATTTTTCTTCGTCTTCTGAACTAGAGCTTAATTCTATTTCATTTTTGTTCTTCTTTTACTTTGACCTCATTAAAAATTCTTTTGATACAGGGCTATAGTTAGCAGAACGTGAGTCTTTTTTTGATTTCTTACTGTTACTATCTTGGGTCTACAAGAATTTCTTTTAATTACTTTCTATTTTTTGATTTTAAAGATTTGTCATAAATAAAGGTTTTTTCAAATCAAAATTTACTTTGCAATTGTTGAATATCTAACTTTAATTTTTCCAGTTTAGACTATGCATATGAAGGAGATTTTGTAAAAAATATGTTATCTATAAACTCATCATTATCTTACATTTTTGATATTCTAGTCTGGTCAAAAACATTATTAAACCTGTTTATAACTTCACTATTGTGATTGGGAGATGTGTATGTCTTTGAGATATTTAATTAGTGATTATTTCTTAAATGGGAAGTGGATAGAGAGTTCTCTAATTAATTTTAATTTACTCTTTAACTACTATTCAAATTTTAAATATTCTACTTTATATTAATATAGTCAGATTTATATGGAGTATTTTGAGAACTAGTGTATAATTTATCAAGTTTAGAGGGCGTTAATTTATAGTGATGAGAATTATCTGCTTTGTTAAAGACAGAATTTTTCTCTAAAAGAGCTATTTTAGTTTTAATATTATTTTTGTAAGCCAACTCTTCGCCTTCTATATTATCTTTCAATTATTACTAAAGCATTGTCAATTATATTTCATATTACTTTCTTGCTTCTTCTAAACGTTTTTCATAATTTTTATAGTGGACTTCTATTCTTCTTAGCTTTAAGTTGTTTTCTTCCTTTTTTATTTTTTCTGCTTCAACTACTAGTTTACGAAATTCTTCATTTGCTTCATGAATTTCTTTTTACTTTTCTCTGACAAAATTTTCTTTAGCATCAATCAATGTATAGATTGCATTATCAGCTTCTCGGTTTGAAGATCTTCCAATAATTTGTTAAGTAGTCTTTGATTTTGGTGTTACACATTCTTCTACTTAAGTATTTGAATAATCTTATCCACTAATATTATGAGAAATACCATATGCAGGAGTAGTTGGAAAACGATGTACTATTCCTTTAGCTTAAGATTTATTAGCATGGAATTGAAATGCTTTTTTGTTGAATGGGGCTTTAATATTCTTTTCTAACTTTATGATTTCTTATTTCAAATCTTTTAAATTTTCTTAAAGCGTTTTGCTGTTAGGAATAGAATATGTTTTATTGTGACTCGACATACATGTGCTAGGACGTATATTTATTGCATCACTTTTTTAAAGAGTTAGGTTTGGATTCTCAAAAAAGTCAGTCATTCTGCTTAAATGAATGTTATTTATTTTATTTTTAAAATGTTGATTTTACTTGAATGAATGAAATATCTTTTATATTTCAAGGTTTCAAATTTTTTATTTAAATAATATATTTAATTTTTATTACTGCAGTAAAGTGAATGAATATTGCTTAAATAAATATTGAAATATCATTAAATTTCAACATAGATACAATAGCTTTGATTCATTTAATAAATCATGAATTATCATATTAGTTTTTAAAGATTACTAAATATTTATTTTTTATGCTGTTATTATGAGTGAATCAAAAAAATTTAAATAGATTTTTTTTCTTTTTTAAATTTTATCCAGTCAAAAATAATTATTTTTTTAACAAAAATTGTAGGTAATTAAAAATGCTCATAAAATTTAATTCTGCAATGTTCTTCGTTCTATATAAAAATGCTATTAAAAGATTTACAAGATATTATAATTATTAAATTCAATCATTAAAATCAAAATAGATCCAGCAACTAATTACACACTACTCAACTAAATATTATTAAGAAAAAAGATTATTTTGCTTCAAAAATAATTATATTTAAAATAAAACAATCTTTTTGTTATATAAATAATAAAGTCCAATCGAACATAAATTGATTAGTTTAATCAATCAATTATAAAATATATAATTTCAAAACAAATAAATAAGTAAATCTATTCAAAGCAACTTAAAAAACAAAATACTTCTATCCAAGTTTTATTAGTAATTTAGCAAATAAAAAATATTTAAAATGGTTAGCGCTTGGTCCTTCGGTACTTCTCTAAGAGGTAATATCAATAAACATAGAATTTTAGTTATATTGTTTTCTTAATTCAAAAATTTTATTAAAGATAGGGGCAGATCAAATGACACACCTGTAAATATAGAAACTTATAATTTATTCAGTTTTATTCAAGTTTTAAATAATTATGAAAGGGTCCTGGTTCATATTCTGCTTAAAAGTAGCCTAAGCAAATACCTCCTTAATGGAAGTAAGAAAAATACATTCTTTTAAATTTATCAAAAAGTAGTTTAATTTTGCTAAATTAACTTTACTTATACAACATTAGAATGGGCTCATCTGGAAGAAGTGGTCTCCTTCTCAATACCTCTCCTGGTCCCGGATCGTAATACAAAATCTATATTTATTTCTTAAATATTTAATACCATATTGTCTTCATAAATATAAACTATTTATCTTTTCACTTTTCACATAACATTAATCGTATTTTTTAAATAAATTTATAGATACTAACTCAAGCCAAAGTTTGTAATAAAAATAGAAGTTCAATTAGCATAAATTAAAAAAAAAATATATATTAAAATTAGGGTAATGAAGGTAGTAAGTATACCATCGTTGGTAAGCCATAGTCTAGACCCCTCACAGCAGGATCTTGTAACTTATTATTATATTTGCTAATTTTTAAAAATCTCTTACTCTTGCATTGAGAATGTAATTAAGTCTTTTTATTGTTTTTAAATTAGAACCTGGTCCTGGCGCCTACAATCCCAATGCCTCTGTATCATTAAGAACACTACCAAAATATACGTAAAATTAAATTTTTAAAAAATTCGAGTATCTGAATATTTGATATATTATCAAAAGTTTCTCCTCAAAAGCTGGTGTTCCAGGTGAAAGAGTAAAAACTCCTGGACCAGGATAATACTCACATTCTTCAACTGTTCTGAATAGACCTTCTATGATGTAAAATATATATTTTATTTTTAAAAAATATCTTAATTGTTTTTATATTAAAGCTTTCCAAGATCTACTAGAAATGAGTTATATTACACTGGAAATACTCCTGGTCCAGGAAGTAAATTAATAATTAAAAAATAATAAGCTTTTTTAAGATATTATTATTAAAAATTAAAGGTTATTCTAGAATGTTAATGAATTCAGCATAAGGTCCTAAATTTGGGTTTGGTACAAGCACAAGAGATGATTTTAATCACACATCATTTAGGCAATCTCCTGGGCGTAATCTCATTTCATTTAAACTCTAAATAATTTTTAAATAATTATATTAACAAAATAGCTGGAAATTATAACCTCAATAGCAGTTTTAACTCTTCAAAAGGATTTAGTATGAGTTTCCGTCAAAAACTACCTGGCGATTAAGAAAAAGTACCTGGACCTGGAAGGTAAACAATATATTTTTAAATATAATGAATATAAAAAAGAATATTTAAAATTCTAGTTATAACCCAAGCTTAATTATGAAAAAGTCATCACCAGCATTTAAGTAAATAATTAAAACAATCTTATATATTTTAGACAATATATAATTTATAAAACAGAATTGGAACTTCATTAAGAGGAAAAGATTACTTTGATTAGTCATAGCCAGGACCTGGAGCGTAAATAATACTTTTAATGAATTAAATGATTTTAAGATTTATTATTTTTACAGATATTAGCCACGTATGTATAATAGACCAACAACACCTTCTGTAAAAATGGGCCACGATTAAAGAAAGCCATTAAGTTGTACTGAATTAACTCCTGGACCTGGATAGTATAGCTTACCAGGAACAAACACTGGTCCTAAGGTATATATTTTATAAGTTACAGAATTTTACTAATTAAATATTATAGTTAACAATTAAAGGGTCTACTTCTACCGATCCAGTTACTCTTGAAAAATCTAGAATCCCTGGTCCTGGTTAATATTAACCTAGCGAGAGCTTTTCTAGTTTAAAGTAAAGACCTGCATCAGCAAGGTATTCAAACGCAAATTAATAAGAAATTTTTAAACAAAAACATATTTTAAATTAAAAAGAATTGGAAGTGGACAAAGATCTAATTTCTTAGCCACCACTGCTGTCCCTGGGCCGGGAAATTATTAGATTGGAGGAGATATCTAAGGTAGTTATTGAACATATCAAATATTTTTATTTACAAACATTTAATAAAATTATAGGCCCTAAATGGGGATTTGGAACCAGTTAATAGCGTATTAACGATTAAGCTAAGGCCCATATAAACTAACCTGGTATATTATTTATTTTAGTCTCTTATTTTTATAAAAAATTGTTTTAAAAAATGATTAGGTCCAGGTGCATATAATCTTAAACCTTTCTTTGCAGATGTTCCTTCTTACTTAATGCCTCATAAACCTCCTTAATGAGATTTAAACGAATTTTATTATATTTTTAAAGATACTATATATATAATACATATATTTACAATTTATATCTAATAGTTTATATTTTTATAATATTTTTGTAGAATCTAAGTATAAATAATCCTTATGCTTTAACTTAACTAAATTTACTGAACAATTTTGTTTATTAATCAAATCAATTATTAATACAAATTTATTTATATTTATTTATTTTGAAAACAAATATTTTTTTTATCTTTTACATCCTAAAAATTAATTTTAATTTTTAAATTTATTTTACAAAAATCTTAAATATAATTAAAAATTTTTTCATGAATTAAAATTTTTTTATATTTTTTAAATTTATTTCTAATTAATTTCCTTCATTTTATATAAACTGAGGAAATGAAAAGTCATTTTATTCAATTAAAATGTTATTTATTTTTAAAAAAGGGAAAAAAATATCTTAAGGAGCTTTATAAAAAAGTATTTATTTAATTATGTTTCTTACATTAAATAAAGATGAATTATTTAATTTTGAAGAGAAATATGAAGGTTCTAAAAAATGATATCATGTTATAAATTTAATAAGTAGCTAAAATAATATAAGTCAATTAACTAAATAGACATTAAAAATCAAAATAAATTTAATTTAAAATATTAAAAAAACTTATTATTTTAAATATGCTTTTACTTATGAATTGTTATTTTTATAATTATTTTGAATGGTAGTTTTTGAATGTTAAAAAATATTTTGATGGATAACAAATAATAATAAATTGTATGGAAGGCGTGAAGAGTAATTAATTAGCATATAATTTTTTAATTTAATCATTAACTATCTAAATATAAATAATTAGTAAATTATAATTGGTGAAAACTTTTTTCTTGTCAAATTACTTTTAATACTTAAAAATTACACAAATTATTATTATTAAAAATACTTACTGCTTAAAACAAAAAGTATATTTATTTTTTTCAATTAATTAGCTCCAATGGCTGCTGCTTTGACTGTAAATCAAAAACATATTAACTAGATAGTAAGCAATGATTATGTTACCAGCTCTAACTTACATACATTAGATTCAAATTATTCTTCACAGTTGGCAAAGTTAATTTAGTATAAAGCTATACCATATCCTCATAAAATTCAAGTCAATAAAACTAATCAACTAAATGTATTAGCTAAATTACAACATAAAAAAAAATAAAATTTATCTTCAAACAGTGGAAGTTTTTAAACAAACTAAAATTATTCCACAAATAGGAGCCAGGCTGCTTCGTATTTAGAAAGTGAAGGTAATAGTAGATCTTAGATTAAAAAAAATAAATATACAAATTTAATATCTAAAAGTAAAAATGAATCCTTCTACGAAGTATAATAAGAAAATAACTAAAAGAGAGCTTGTACATCTTAAAAACGCTACCTTTTAACCAATAGCTCTGATTTTGAAAATCATTCAATTTAAGGTTAAGAAATGAATAACTCAACAGATTAACTTATGAATAGAAATAATCAAATAAATAGCTAAAGTACAATTAAGAAATTCAAGAATTAATTATCGTTTAGAGATAATCTCTAAAATTCATATGTTTCTATTTAAAGTAGAGAAGATATAGCTTTAGCTAAAAAATTAGAACTAATTATGGGACATAGAAATTAATCTCATCGTTCTACAAAAGAAACTAATAAATTTTTGAATAACTCACAAATAATTGTAGTCAATAATGACAGGAGTAGAACTATTAATAACAATATAAGTTTAGAAACTGAGTAATAAATAAAAGTAAGTGAATAGTCCTAATATGATTAATAAATTAATTTTAAAACTTTTAATCCTCTTAACTCTTCGATATATAAGCAAAATTCTTATAATTTCGATTTAGATTTAAATCAAAATGTAAATAAAAAAGAAGTTTTTAATTATCTAAAAAATAAAATATTTTAGAAGTAATCAAGCTAATAAGATAAATAATATAATAATCAATTTAGGATATCAAAATATTCTAACAAATTAGATATCAGCTCTACTATTAAAAAGGATTCTGTTAATAATTCTCAGTACTAATTCAAACCTACTCCTCCTCCTCCTTAAACTGCTGATCTAATTGAAAGGGAAAAAAGAGTAAGACTAACCTAATCATAAGGGAAAAAAGATAAAAAAAGATTGAATTTTTATGAGAGATTTAGTGAAAAGCTGAAGCAAAGTATTATGATGACTGAGTTATAGTAAAACTACAATTTACAATAGATTGAATAAGGAATGTAATAATAACTTGATTTATACTAAAACTAACCTATAATACATGAAAAAAATGAATAGACATATTTGCAAATGAAATTTAATCCAATTTAAAGAGGAAAAAAAATGTTTTCTTCTTTAGAAAATTAATAAGATTTAAATAAATGTGAAGTTCTTGTTGCTAAATATGTGAATAAATATATATTTGGAGATAATCATTAAAATAACAATTTAAAAAAATATGAGAATTTGAATATAGAAAAAAATATTACTTAAGTATAAAGTGCAGGTCCAAGTAACATAGATGAATAATAAGATACATAGTTATCATAAATTTAGCAACAATAAATTAATAACTATTAAGATTAATTACCGATTTAAAATATTTTTTACCAAGGCTAATAATTAAAAACTAATAGTTCAAAAAAATTACACTTAATCTCACTCAGTAAAAACTCAACTAAAAAGTTACTTTAAGAAACACATAGTAATAGTTAGAATTCATAGTTTGATTTAAAATTAAATCTAGAATAAGAAGATTAAATTCTTTAAATATAAAAACAAAATTATATCAATTTCTAAAATAAAGCATCATTTGATTAAGATGATCCAGATTTGAGGGAATACTTAAGTGAGAATAAAATATCAACTTAAAATTTAGAAATATTAGGTAGTGACTATAACTGAAATAAATTTAAATACTTTAAAGATTTCAATATTTATTAATAAAATAAAACCAATAACCTATTTATTATGTAAATTATATACCAACTTTTCATTTGACATAAAATTTTTTACTTTAAATTTCACAAATAAATTCTAAATATAGGTTTTAAATAATGTAAATCCTCCTTAATTAATAATAAATTTAATTGAAACCCTTTTAAAAAATGTTATATGCATGTTTGTTTTAAAATTATAAGTGTAAAGTAGAAATAATTAAAAAAAATATTAGTGTTTATGGTTAATATAATAATTGAAATAAATTTGGAAAAAAGAATGAGCTTTTAAAATCTGAAGAAAAGAACAAATAGATGTTTTGTATTTATTTTAAAGACTTGTTATTTAATAGTATAGTACTTACTTATAATTTATATAGTTACAAAATTTAAACGTATGAAATATATTTATTTATTTATATAATTAAATTTGTTAATATGATTAAATAAGGTTAGAGTAATTTGAAAATTGAATAGAAGGATAAGATCTTTTATTTAGTATTATAAATAGAGAGTTTTCAAATGAGAAATTTGTAATATAAGCTCTTTGAGTTGTTGTTTGTTTTTTCGTTGAATTTTTAAATGTTTTTTTCTATTTTTCATCATCTTAAATCAGAAAATTTAAGAGTTGATTCAGGTCCTTTAAAAGAAGGGGCATCCGGGAAGGCGTCCCAAAAACGAAGAGTCTCATCACTAGCTCCAGTGACTATTTATTTTTGATCAGGGCTCAAAGCCATGTAAATAACTCTTTATTAGTGGCCTTGGAATATTTTTACTTTTTGAGGGTTAGGATATTTCCAAACATATATTTCATTGTCTGCATAACCATGAGTAGAAACAAATTGATTAGTGTTCTTAGTAAAGGCTAAACTGCAAACTTAACTGCTTGTTTCAATACAATCAACTTCTTTTCCTGTATGAATATTCCAAAAACGAATAGTTTTATCACGACTGCCACCTCCTGAAACAAGCAAACCATGTTAATGAGGGCTCCAGGTAATGGCCTTTACAGCAGCTTTATGCTGTGAGAATTTATACTAATGCTGATTGTATCCTATATTCCAAACAAATAATTTGTCATCGTTTCCTCCACTAGCTAATGTTTATTAATCGCATGACCATTCTAGACCACAAACTTCATTACGATGTCCTTGATATTTGCGGACTATATTCTTATCACGTATATCATGACAATAAATATTTCTATCTTTTGAACCACTTGCTAAAATTTCGTCATTTATCCAAGAAAGACTAGCTACTCTATCTTCATGGTTTTAAAAGAAAGCTACTTCTCTACGAGTCTCAGCATCTATAATTTATACACCTCCAAGTGAGTCTCCGATTGCCAGCAGCTTGCCAGACTTGCTAAATTTAACAGATGTAAATTTATATATGTTATTTTTATCAGGTTTTTGCATACTAAAAATTTTTTTATTACTATAATTGTAGCCAAATACTTCATTCTTAAGTACAATAGAGATGACATTTTATGCACTCCAATGAAGTAAATTCAAGTAGTAGTCATCTTCTAAACCAGGTGCATCTAAGATTTTTGTACTATCTGTGATAACTAAAGATTACTTTTTTTTAAAGCTTAAGGAGCTTTAACTTGGTAGTTATCCATTACTCCTAAAGAAATCTTCATCATTAATATTTTCTTATTCCATAATAGACTACTATGAATATAACCCTGATTTTTGTTAGGACATAAATGCAGAGTTAGTGTTTTACTGTCTGTTTCCATTAAAAGAGAGAATCTTGGAGTTATCTGAAGTATCTAAGATATGCTTTTAATAAAGAGATGCAATTGAGAAAGATTCATTGCTATTTTGGGAATAGCATGCAGTTTAGGGGTCATTTTTTATTTAAGAAGATTTCTTTGTCATATCAGAAGAGTCTTTATTTTAAAAATTAATAAACATCTTATTATTTTTTCTAGTTGGAATGAATCTTTCATAGCCTAAACTTGAATCCTAAGAATGAGCTGAAAATGTTGCATTATTCTATTTTTTAGTATTTCGAGAAAAGGGAGTGCTTATGGCTGATGAAAAGGAGTTTTAATTAGAGAGACTTAATTCAGTATTTGCATTAGTTGTGGTAGCAAATCCGTAAGACAATTGGTTTTTACAGTCGTCAGACTCATATTTTCTAAGCTTTTGTATGCAATTATCAAAGTTCTAGGAGGAGTTTTATTTTTTATCAAGATTAAAAGAAGACTACTTACGGAAACTGGGATTTGATTCTTTTTTTAAACTAAAAACGTTGCTGCTAGTATTGGTGCAAGAAGAATGGTTGTCATTTGCATCATCACTAAACATTATTTATTCTAAATTATGATAAAAATTATTGCTGAAATTAATAGGAGGACATTGAGATTAGCTGCTTTAGTTCTTGTCACTAGTATTATCCTACTAAGAAATAGATTAAAAATAGAGACTAGCTTAAGAATTCTGCTTTTTGTAAAGCTCCTATTCAATATTTTGTGAACAGAAGGATGAGTTTAGTTCATTTTCATTTAATCCTATATTAAAGCAAAAGGGTTATTCTTCAATTTATATCTCACTCATAGAGTTAATTATTAAATAGGAATGTTATTAAGAAATAATAAAAGTTGATTTTCGGAGTCTGAAAGGATTTATTGAAGAGCTGAGGAGAGGCTAGCAATAAAAAATAAGAAATTGTATATGCTTTAAAAGATGAGGATATTCAAAACTGTTAAGCTGTATTAGTTGTGTTAGAAACCACTGGTAAATAGGTTGCGCTTTATCTTGTCTTTATGTTTAATTTGCTTGAATTTTAATGATTTAAATAATTTATATTGAAGATAGATAGCCGATCAATTTGCGGGAATTTATATTATGATTAATTTATTTAAGATTTTGTTCAGCAATTGTAATATTTTTTATTTGCATAAATATCTTTTAATTATTGACAAATAAAATTAAAGGCTTGACAGAAATCCTTTTTTATTATTATTTATTAGTATTAATTAAAAATAAAACACTCCAAACCATTTGCAAATATTAAATTTATTGATGTTTTTTAAAAAGAATCATTCTGTACCGCTAAATAAATCAAATTGTAAAATATATTGACAGACAAACAAATTATTGATATTATCTTTATTTGATTTATTAAGATACTACATTAATATATTTATTGGCTGTACCTTTTGCTCTAAATTTTTATTTTTATTATCTCTCAATTTTAAATTAAATTCTACTTTCCTATTTTTTCTAAATTTAAAATGCTATTTTATTTTATAAAAAATTTTAAAATTCTTTTTTATTTTTCATCATTTTTTATGGTCAATTTAAATTTTTATTTTTTAGGCATTTTCATTAAGTTTTTTTTATTGCGCAAAAACAAATATTTAAACTAAATAAATTTTTACAATTAAAAATTAATTATTTATTTTGTTTGCAAATGATGATCGCCTTTAAATTTAAATTACGACTAATTATTATGTGTCTAAATTAATAAATAAAATTTATATTGAAGCAAGTAGCTAAATAATTTATTTATAAAATCTAAACCATAATAGAATTTCAAAATACAAAATTATCAAGCCAAAAATAATTTTATACTAATAAATTTACATTAATATTAATTTTATAAGAATTCATTAAGATAATCACATAAAATATAAAGAAAATATTATTTTATAATTTATTTAAATAACCATAATTATTATACTATTTTATATCATAAAACACTATTAAATTTAATTAAAAAAAATTAATTATTTTTCTATTTTATTTATTTTTAAAATAAAATATTTATTAAAATAAATTATTCTAATCTTATAAATTAATGTTATTTTTTCAGTTAAATAATTTATTGTTAATAGGTTTTATGCTATCTTCATTTATCAAATTAGGATTTCTCATTTATTGTCAAAAATTCAAAATAAAGACTTAATCATAAAAAAATAAAGATAGTAAAGTCATGACTAATTTTTTAAATTACCAAACAAATATATTAGCTTTGATTAGAAGACATCAAAAAAGAAAATAAAAGATTAAATATGCTTGTTATTAATAATTATTAAGATATTGGTTTTTTGTATAGGTTTTCTGCTAGCTTAAATTGTTAATTTAATAGTTCTCATCGGTCGTAAATAATTATAAATTAAAAGTTAATCAATAATAAATCATAAAAATAAATAATCATCTTAGGTATTATTTAGATTTAGTATTTAAATAATTTATTTTTTAAAAAGCTAATTAATAAGGATAAATAAATAAATAATTATATAAAAACTTAATGAATAATAATCAAATTCAGCTAAAAAATTTGCAGATATACATGTAAATAATTAAAGGTTAACTATATATATTCATATCTACAATACAATATTTTGATAAAAAAAATTAAGCTAAGTTTTTAAAATAACTTAAACAAAATAATTTTTTGTTAGAAAATTATCTATAAAATGAGTTGATCTATTTGGTATTCATAGATTGTTGTAAATATAAGATTATATTGATCACATAAATTGGAATTCTATTTAAATTATTATTAGATCATTGAATTTTTTTGTTTGGAATTTATTTTTGTTACATATTTAATTTTTATAATCTATAATAATTAATTAATATTATTTACCTACCTATCATTTAGCAATATTGAAATATTAGATTATTAATTTTGTTTTCTCAAAATGAGTCGCTTAACTAAAATTTTATGTAAAATTTAGTAAATTGACTAGTTTAATAAATAAATAAGTTAATAAATTGTAAAAAGAGAACAATAAAGGAGAAGTAGACTTAAATTTTCAAATAAAAGCCTATAAAATACATAAAAGGTCTTTTGCAAATAAACATTTTTAAAGGTTTTATAAAGAAAAAAGGAAATAAAAATGAATAAGTTTACTCTTAGTTTTGAAGATTTAGCTTTAGAGAAGGAGTTCTTTTGGTGGTCATACAATCGCGACTATTTTATAATAAAAGTGTTACTAGGAAGCATAGCATTACTTGTTTAGTTCCCTTCTATTATTATTTCTATTAACAGAGGAGATAATTTAGTGGCCATGGGCTGGGGAGTTTTAATGGTTATTTCTTTAGTAGCTCTTGTTTCAATTAAATACAAACCTTTGTCATACAATATGTTCCTCTCTTTATATCATCTGCTGATAATGTTTGTTAATATTTATTATTTATACATTTTGAACAGTGATATTTCTAATAAATATGGAGCTCATATTCTTTTTGTATATGCACGTAAATTTTAATTCATATTTATAGTAATATTTTAATAGCTCGCCTAGATTGTTTTCTCAAAAAAGACCTTTATGAGGTCAATTTTTTTGGTCAAAATTAAGTCTTTTCGAATAATACAATATTCTTTAAAAAACTAGCTTGCCATAAGTTTTGATGGCTTTTTTTTATAGAAGTAATGAAACTCAATTCTGAATTTAAAGACAATTACAAATGAGAAAATTATAAAATAAAAAAGTCTAAAGAATTAAGCTTATTTAATATTATATATTTTGAATAGTTGCACATGGGACAAGCCACAGTACAGTAGTTATGCTTGGAACAAATTTTTTATTAAACTCAATGTGTATGGTTACTGCTTACTTAGTATACGCAATTACATTTCTAGACTATGGATTTACAACATTTCACCTATTTTTGATTGTTATTTCTTTATTTACTATTTTTGGAAAGTATATGAGAGATCGCTCATAAAGAGAGATGTTCCTAATGAGAGAGAGAGAAACTAAGTGGCTGAATATTATGAAAAAAGCCTTACCTTCAAGCATAATCTTAGTATAATATAATGAAAAATTAGACAAAATCGATTTAGATTTAGTTAACCAAAATGCGAAAAATTGCTTCTAGTTTAACAACAACGAAAGTTTTAGTGAATTTTCAAGGAAGATGCAACTTGAAAAATACATAAATTTTGATTTAACGCTATCAAATAGCAATATTGAGAAATTTATAAATGTAGATTTAGTTAATTAATAAATAAATAATTCTAGTCTATAGTAATATATCAGTTCAAAATTTAGGGAGATTTCAAAAGATAAAAAGATCAATCAAGGCAAGTCGCCTATTCTAATTTAGAATCTTAAGTAGATAAAAAGCAAGTCAAATAATGAAGGATAAGAAAAAGTGGATCAGTCAAATTCTCTTAGCAATTTTTCTAAATAACTGACATAGAATTAATAAAATTTTATTAACCAACCTTCTAATTTTTTTTAAACCAACGATCAACGTGAATTATATATGAAAACACCTCAAAAAATATCAAATTCCTTTAAGAAAACTAATTCTGAACAAGAAAAGCAGAGCGCTAAAGGAAAATCATAAAATTCAACTTTTGGGGTTCTAAATAAAAAGAAAAAAAATGCAAACAGTAACAATTTTAGTTCTGATAAAGAAAGCATTTTGATAGAAACATTCGTAGGACTTTACAAGTAATGGATTATTAAAGCTATTTATTTATTTTTATTAAGCAAACATATTTGGTAAAAAATAAGTGTCAACTTATGTAATCTAAATTTTTAATTAATTATTTTTGCTGCATTATTTATTTTTCATTTATATATTTTAAAATTTAATACAAATTAATTTATATATAGATCAAGCGATGATTAACAACTCAGAAGATATAAAGTTAAAGTTATTCACTATAATGTTGGATAGTACTTTTGCTTAATAGTAATTGAAGATGAATCTGATGAAGAGAAAATATAATTTTTGAAAAAGTAAAATAGAGGAGCAGAGTAGATCGTTTAGAAATTTATCGATAATACAGGAAAAAATATGTATAAAATTACAGAGTAGCTAAGAGACAATTAATTGAAGGAAATTATTTTCAAAAAAAATCCTATTTTTTTGAAGACTTTAAAGTATGAGTCTTCAATTCTCTACAACAGCATTTACAATATAAGAAGTCACTTCCTATGGGCTAAGTAAAAGGTTAGAACGAAATGTCAGTAGTTTTCTATTTAGGCAGTTTTAGATGAAATATATGATACTTTTTCAGGAAACCCTAAAGCATTAGAGAAAAAAATTAAATTTTTTATAAGCAAAGACAATTTATCAAAAGATAACTAAAATCAATTGAATTTTTTGCATTCCGATTTAACTTTAATTAAATAACTTTTTTACAGCCTAATATAAAATTCATTTGAAAATACAGATAAAGGCTACATTGTTTTGAAATTAACTGAAATACCTGGAGAAAATGAGCTCTCTACCATTATCAAAGTAGAAGTAACAGACTCTGGAAGAGGCTTTGAAAATATACTTGAATAAATAAACTAACTTCTTAATGTACAAAATCCTCAATTTAGTGAATAATATTATGGGTAAAATTTTTTAGCAGCTAATAAATAATTAAAAATTAAAAAAAATATATTTTGATGAGAAACAAAATTTTAAACAAACTTTAAATTAAAATAAAAAGATTAAAAAACTCCTTAGATATTCTGACAAAAATAAAAAAATTTTCAAAATTATTAAATAAATAAATAAATAAATAAATACAACTTTAATTCTGTTTTAATTTAATTTATAAGGTCTATCTGTTTTGGACTTAAAAATAGTCAAAGGATTGTCAGAGTATTAGGACCTTATTCAAAGCTCTTTATCTTCACAAGAAATGGAAAGGGCAGCAAAATATGCTTCTATATTTACTAGAACATGAGTGTTTTTTCATAAAGCAATAATCACATTTAATTCTAAAATTAGTTATTTTAGCAGGACTTAGATACTTTAAAAAATTAATATAAAAATGAATAGAAAATGATATTAAATAAAGAATAATAAGATGAAGAAAGTTCATTTTTGGGATTTGAAAATGTAACTCAAATCAATATAAAAGAACTGGAAGAAGACAGAGATAACTTGAGATAAAATGAGATTAAATAAATTACTAAAGAAGAATTTGAATATAATAATATTAGTGATATTAGGATTGAGGAAAACCATAAATCTAGTTTTGGAAACATTGTTAACTAATCAAAATTATAAATAATTCAGTCTCCAACAAAAAAATTTTTGCAAAATCTTTCAAGTAACTTAAATCAGCAGGATTAAGAAGAGTCCTATTTTCCTTTTATTAATCAAATCTTTTAAAATAGCTTAAAAAATTCTAATAACACAAATTACAGTACAAGCAACACATAAATTAACATTAAAAATTAAAAAGAAATCGAAGATAGAAAAAGGCACTACTCTCTGTAGGAAGATAATATTTTCTAATAAAACAAAGAAAGATCTTCTTCAATTTTTAAAAAATTAAACAATGAGTCAAATTTTGGTATTATTATTTAAAATGACTCAAATAACTAGAATTAAAACAGTTTTAACCCTTATTTGAATAATTCAGGCTTAGATTATGTTAAATTTTCAATTAAAAACTAGGATGATTAAAAAGCATATCATTTTAATAGTCCTACTCAAAGCAAATAATTTATTAATATAGCCAAGGAATGTAAATTTTAACCAAGTTAATCACCAAATTAATTTAAGACAACTAAAACCTTTGGAAGTGAAAAAAGTTTGAACTAAAAATGAGATTTTATGTAAAATTAATCTAAATTCAACCAAAGATTTATAAGAAATAAGATATATATATTGATTTAATATTACTAATCCCATAAATAATGTGCAATATTTTTAACAAAAAATTAAAAATAATCTTTTAAGAACTTAAATTTAAAAGAACTATAATTATTTTATAGTTCAACAATCTAATTAAAGAAAGTAGATTTTTTTAGAATTAATAATAAATTTTGTACTTGGTAGAAGTCCAGCAATTATAAAATAACGATCTCATAATTTCATTCATGTAAATATTTGTTGTTTGTAATACTATAATAAAAAAATATAACTTCTTAGTGAGAGAGTTACATTAAATTTTATTTAAATATTTAGATTCATTAAATTTTTAAATTTTATTTGACTAAATAAAACCTAATAAAAATATTTAGATTTAAAATTTATTTTTACAATAAAACTTAATGTTAAGCTTATAGTTTATAATTTAGATTAAAATTAGCCTTTTCTGGCGTTTAAAACTATAATATGATATTAAAATAATTAGCTTTTCTAATTTAGAGTAAATTTTAATTCATTTTATTGTTTAACCACTGTTTTTATTAATTCATTTAAAATTTACATTTAATTTTTAGAACCAGTAATTATTAATAAAATTTCTAGAATAACCAAATCAAATCTACAATCATAAATAAAAAATGTTAATTATTCCAGATTGAATGAGTTTTGCTTATTAAAAATAGACAATATCAATCCATTATTTTTTAAAAATATAAACAAATTCTATAAAATCCTTTTTTTAATATATCAAAAATGTTGCAAATAATAGAAAAAACTCTAAATATGTAATTTAACTAAGCTTAATCAGAAAGAAAAATAATATCAACTATATTAAAAATTACTTTTTATATGTATTACTTTATTAAATATTTAAAATATCCAAAAAGAACTTATGATTGATGTGTCGAAAAAGTTAATTAAATTTAAAGATGTTTTTATTACCATCTAAATAGATGTTATTAAGTAAAAAAATTAAGCATCGTATAAAAGAAAATAGAAGTAGTAATATAATTATTAATAAATTGATCTATAAAAATAATAATGGTATATTGATTGATTGGAAGCAAAAAGAGAAAAATAAGTAATTCAAGTTATTGTAAATTTAAAGATTTCAAATATAATATTTGTTAACAAACTAATTAATAAATTGAGTAGTCCGCTTTTTTTCTGGCTACTTACTTAATATCAATAAAAGATGGAATAATTAAATTCATAAATTAACTAAGTAATTAGCAAGCATAAGTAAGAAACAAACAAGATAAATTATAAATCTAATCTTCCAATAAATAAAAAGCAAAAAGTATAAATACAAAATATATTAATTAATTATAATTTAATAAAAGCCTATATAATTCATTAATTTATTTATTCAGCTAGAATCAATAGTTTTCATTTTTCAAAATAGATAGCATTTTATATTTTAGCTCACCAATTTCTAAAGATTAAAAATGATGAATTAGAATCTTTTGTACCCAAATGGTTCTCCTTCTTCCTACTACGATAGCTTATCTATTAGCAATAGCAATACCCCATAAAACCTTAAGCCATCAGCAATTATTGGGAAGGATTACTCTAGTACATTGCAACAGTCTCCATCAACATAGCACAGTAAAAAAATTTACATTAAAATCATTTTCATTTCTCTTAAAATCAAATTTTCATCACTTTTAAAATTCCTTAAGAATGAGCTTAAAATACATCAATCAATTCTATTTGTGCAAACTTAAAATTTATAACTTGTTAATAGCAATTTAATTTGCTCTTATTAATCATAAAAATGTATTTTTCATTAAAAATATGAGCGCGTATTAATATGATTGCAATGATATATTTATTATTGAGCTTTGATTTATTAATTATTTATGCATTAAATATTTCCTAAGTATGATATGGTTTTATATTATTATTTTTATTTTTAAAAGCATACTCGAGCCTTGATGCAAATAGCGGTGGCAAAATTAATAATAACAATAGCTTAAATACAATAGGTTTAGCTGGATAAAACGAAAATAACTATAGAATAACAACTTAATTGGTAGATTCGATTATTCCAGGAAATTATTAAGCATATAACTCAAATTTGTAACTCAATTAGTACTCCTCATAAGCTTAAATAAATAGCAACAGCACAAATTATACAAGCAATCTATCTGGATCAGCAACCAATCCAATTTAAAAAAATACTTTACTAAGTATAGCAAATACTAATGTAGGGGCAAGTATAAGTACAAATGGAGATAGCCCTCACCCAGAAGCAAATAAAAACACTAAATCTTTTATTGGTATTAATTTATCTACTTAGAATGCAGATAATAAAGCAATAAGTAGCATTAATGCAAGTAGTGTTCCTTAATCTACTTTAACATAGTTCATTAAAAATTAAGGATTTTCATTCAGCACAGTAACTTCACCCTCTTCTAATTAGCAACCGCTTTAATCTCTTTCATTTCATCATCAATCTTCCTTTCAAGGGACTTCTGTCACGGGCTTAAACAATAAAATGCCAATAAATTTAGGAGCAAATGCTAATAAAACTGATCTTTTAGGTAACTACACTAAAGAGAATAATTTAGGAATCCCTACTTCAACTATATCTCTGCAACAATAGAATTCAAGTTTGCCATATTCAATAAATATCATTAATGACAGTACTACAAAAAATTAAAATAGTTATAGTCACCAAGATTTGGCTGCATAGTAACTTTAGGAAGTTCAAAAAGTGTAATAATAGCTAGCAAATAATGGAACAAGCAGTTATCAATAGCAATAGTATCATGTAGGAAATAGCTATTCATACTTAGATAAGTATAAAGATACGCTTTCTACTCCTAAAAGAGATGTTTATGCTAGTGGCATGAGCTAAAGTATGCTAGAATAGGGTAACACACCTTAAAACAATTTAGCTCCAGTTTCAAAAATGACTATAAATCACTAAAACTCTGTAGGATAGATTGATGATAAATAAAAGTAGTAAGACACAGTATCTAAAAAAAATAATACCTTAACAGCAGATGAACTAATAAATAAATATTGTTTGCTTAAATAAGCAAATCAATTACCAAGCAAGACTAATACTATTAATGATTAAAATACATCTGGACAGTAATCCTTTACTGAAAATAAATAGATATACTAACAGCCTTAATAAACCAACAATTTTATTAGTTCTCATTACTAATCTATGCCTTCTCTTGTGTAAGTATAGTAGCAGCAAATAGGAACATAACCTTAAGCACCAAACTCGTCATTTTTGTAGTAATCTGGAGTACCATAAATATCAATTACTAACACATCAGATTCACCTATTTCTAAAAAATATGAAAGCAACAACCCTATAAATAATGTCTCTACTCCTTTGAGAAAAGAAAGTGCCCCATAAATAGAATCATATGGTTTAACTAGTTTGAATAAAAATTAAAATGAGTAGAATATCACTAATGTGACTTCTCCTCATTCTGGTAGGTAGAATAATCTAAAATACTAATCTATGGATTAGAACTCGATTTAAAAAGCTCTTAATAGTAACTAACTTAATTAATAAAGCTCCTCTAGCCTTCAACAAAACAAAGAAATATAAGGTATTAGTAGTTATACAGCTCTTACTTCAAACATATAGAGCAATTAATCAAGCAAATCTCAACTAGGATCAGCTGCCTAGGGTTATTTAAATCAAATACTTAATCCAACAAATGGTGTACCGTCTTACAAGTAATCTATTAGCGAAGATTTACCTTTCTAAAGTACCTCACCTCATATAGTGAATAATATTACAACAATATAAAACCCATATTCTTTAGGAGTAAATCACGCATAAAATAATAGTTTAAGCAGTGGTGGAATAAATTCAAATAGATAAAGTGAAACTGATCTTATGACAAGCTTTAATGATTCAATTTTGCAAGGAAGTAGTAGTGTATAAAAAATACCAAATTTGCCAATTCAGAGCAATGATTTATCTAACTAATAGAGAAGTACTTAAGCATAATATTTAGAAGAAAAGAACAATTAAAACTAATAATAATCTTAATATAATCCTCACTAATCATCAAATAAGTAGAAGGAAGTTTTCTAGCTTTACTAAAATATTATAGGTGCAAATTAAACTCCTTAAAAAATAATAAACAACTCTTCATATCCATCTCCTAGTCAAGGATTTTAATTATAGAATTTAAAGGAGCCTGCTGCTGAACCTCAGCAACCTTAAAGTGCAAGAGGAGCCTCCTAAATTTCATCTACAAATACTTTTATTCAAGGTCAACCTTAAAGCGCCTAAAAGAATTCTAACTAGTAATAAATTTTCTATAAGATTACTCCTCCTACCATTCCATAGCCATAGTAATCACAAGCTTAAACATCTTAATCTTAAGTTATTCAAATTTAAGCGCCATAAAGTTAAACAACATAAAACTTTTAATCAAATTCTTAAAATCCAAGCATCTAACCTTAACAAATTGGCACTTAAATTAAATCTCCATACCAAATTGTGAATGGTAACAAACAACAGGTTATATTCAATCCTAAAGCTTAGCAATAAAGCGGATAAAAATAATTATTTGAAAGTGGTTTGTAAATTAGCTAAATTGGAAATCGTCCCAAAGGAAATTTTACAGTAATAGATTCTGTAAGTCATCCTTATTTAACATACAAAAATCCTAAATAAGCAAATAATTATAAATAAAAAATATGGTAAAATATTTTAAACTAGCGTAAAAATAAGCAGAATAGCTTTCATTCTCCTGTCAGAGAAAAACAGTTTTATTCTAATAATCTTAATGCAAGTGCTGATGATTTTGCTGGTGGATCACTTCCACAGTTCTCGCCTCAAAAAAAACCTGGACAATAAGAATTTTTCCCTAATCCTCCCTAAAATGTTAATCCAAAATAATAATACTATTAATTAGGGTACAATTAGTATGGCTAACCAATAAATTCTATTTAAAATAGTAAATTTGGGAAGCTTCAAAATTCTGATTAGCATCAGTATTAATACGTCACTTATATTAATGCACAAGGCTAAAAGGTTGAATAAAGAATTCTCATTAAATCTCCAAATTAATAGTCTTACAACATGAATAATGCAACATTTCCTAATCCTACTTTTGGATAAGATTAGAGGTAAATATTTTATGAATAGAATTCGAATAATCGCTAAGGTGAAGAAAATCCCCCTAAAATTAATTTAGAAATAGTGAATAACCACTCAACTCCAAACGAAAATATATTTTATGGAGATTAAAAAGCTATGACATTTTCTAAAGTATCAGGAAATTCTACTAATTCTTAAAACTCTGGATAAAATTCTCCTGCTTTTATAAACAACTAAACGTAAAGATCATATTCTCCATCAGGTAAGAAAATACCACCATCAAGCTAATTTGCTAATTACCATGATTAGCAAGAATTAGCTAAAAAAACTCCAAAAGGTGAAGAAAAAGCACATTAAGATCATTTGACTATTCCACAAGATTAGAAAATTAATGGAGCAATCAAAGAAAATTTAAATAAAGCTATGAGAATGAGTTTTGGTGGTGAATCTTCCAACGATAACAAGAATATTCAAATTTGAATATAAAAAAATAATGATCAAATACTCTGTTTTTGTACGAACATCTCTTATTAAGAAATACCAAGAAAAAAAATTATTTATTGAAAATGATAAAATTATATTATTCAAAAATTGTTCAAGCTTAACTTCAATACTTTATCATATAAATTAATTGAGAATACTCACAGAACAATAACCATTTATTAACAAATTAATTTATCCATTAATCCATCCATCCATCTATTTTAAAATTATCTTATTCATATATTAACGACTCCTCTCTATATTTTCTTTATATTCTTATAATTATAACGTAAGGTTTGTTTTCAATAGATTTATTTTAATATAAGTAAAACTTATTTTTTAAAGAAGTAAAATGAAAATATTCTAATCTAATTAACCTTTTCAGTATTGTTCTTCCTAAAAAAATTTATTTTATTTTATTATTTATTTTTCTAAAATTGTTTTTAGAAAATAATTATTTTGTGATCTTTTTTAATTTTTTAATTTAAGATATAACTAATTATGTAATATAAATTTATAATTTTGATTTATAAAAACTTTTCTTTAAATATATTTTAATTATAAATCAGTTTTTTATTTTAACACTCTAATTGAATAACATATTGAAATAATAAAATAGGATTAAAATCTTTTTATTTAAAAATTTTTTAAGATATAAAAACAAACAGCTTGCATGATGAGTATATTTCATAAATATAAATTGTTGTTGGAATCTTTTTTTAAATGAAATAAAAACACTTAATAAGTATCGAAATTGAAAACTATATTTGTAGATTATCAAATTAGCCAATCAAATATTTATTGTCTAATTAGATTATTAATATTTTACCACAATCTAGATAATAAATATCAAATTTTAATATAAAAGATACAAAAAGAATTGAATAATGTAGTAAGACTATTTATAAGTAATCATTTTACTTCAGTTTTTATTTGTTAGAATAAAATTCCTTTACCTAGTAATAAATAGACGTTCTTAACAAAGATCCTGCTTTGAGGTTGCCTAAGGATGTTAATATATTAATGAAAGGGACCAAGGATATTACATTTTTTAAGAATTATATAAACAATGGTGAAAAAAGAGTACATATCCTTTGTTGTACTTACATGAAACATTAAGCAAATAATATTGGGGAAGAAGTGGTAAAAATAGGTAAAATTATTATTTTGCTAAATGAAGGAAAGGAAATATTTGTTTTAAATCTATTAGGCGAAATTAATGATAAACTATTTATTCTCCTCAAAGGGGAGGCAGGTTTAATGGTTTTATAGCCAAAAATTACAAAGCAGTAGCAAGATGAATTTGAAACTGTATTAAAAGATTAAGAAAATAAGGAAGGTGATAATAAAAGACTAGATTAAAATAAAGAGGCTCAAGGAAATGAGGAAGTTGAACAGAGATCTAAATAAATTACTATGAATGAAATATAAGAAAAAAGGGCAAGAAATACCTCATAAGTAGCAAATGAAGAAGCATAAAATTAAAAGAAAGAAAGTAATTAAATAAATAAATTAGAAAATGATATAAAATTTTTTATAATAGAAAATAATTTAGAGTCTAGAAACAGCATTACAACTTAAGAAAATAATTTAAAGTTTAGGTCCTTAGAAGGTAAAAAGTAATAGCTAAATGTATAAGATGCTAATAAATTAAATAGTCTTTAAGTAACCAAGAGTTAAATTTAAATTACTTCTGATTAAAATAACATAGTATTTTAAGAACCTGTTATGGAATTAGTCCAAGTTAAGTTGTTAGAAAAAGGTGATATATTTGGGGAAGTATCTCTTGTTTAAAATAGACCTTCTATTTTTTCTGTATGCTGCTTGACAGAGTGTCAATTTGCCATTTTAGAAAAAAAAGAATTTGATTTTATTTTAGGTTAATTAGAAGAGTAAAGAATATACAGAGAAATGAGATTTTTAGGGGGTCTTGATTATTTCATGCATTGGTCAGCTAATTAAATCAAATATTTATATGTTGCATCTAAAACAGTTTCTTTTTAGAGGAATCAATTTGTATTTTAAGAAGACGATCCTGCAGATTATATCTATATAGTAAAGTCTGGCATGTTTGAAGTAAGAATATTTCAATCAAATTTATTTATTTATTTAATTAAATTATATTTTTATAAAAGAAAGTAAAGAATCTTAATTTTGAAATGGAAAAAGATATATGCTTTTTAGATCTTCAGGGTGCTTCAGAGCAGCTTATAGAGAAGATAAATCTAAAGTATAGGTTGTTTTACATGTAAAATGATAAAAGAAAGCTAAGGGTAAAATATTTTGAAAATATAAAGCAATCAAATATATTTATTTATTTAACATCTTAGTTAAGCACTATTGAAGAAAAAGAATTGTTTGGAGAAGAAGATATACTTAATAAATAGAATAAACGAAGTTTTTCTGTTATTTGTGTTTCTTAGTAAGGAGATGTTGTTATGATTAAGAAAAGAGATTTTTATTAGAAAGTTCTTGATTCAGATCAAACTAAGAGGATGGTTAAATACAGAAATAAATAAAAGAAAATCGTAATGGAAGAAAACACTAAAAAATATAACTCTCTTATTTAGGAATATAAACAATACCTGATGGATAATTGCTAATAAAATTTAAAGCAAGTAAATCTACAAGAATACCTTCAAACAAGTAACTAGGAAATTAAATAGTCTGGTATATCCGAGTTGCTTCCTTTAAATTTAAATACAAACTTAATACACAGATACAAGACGGGTCAAGAATCTTAGTCTTTAGTATAATAATATCTCAACAACACTAGATATTAAAGAATTAATTTAAAAAGAAGAATATATGAGAAGGTTAATTCAGTAACAAATGTAAATGAGCAGTCTAATCTATTAATGGAATATGTAAATAATTATTAATATGCAGAACCCTATGGGGTAGTTCAAATTGAATTTAATAGGCAAAAACCTTAACCTAGAAAGGAATTTTAAGATAGAATTAAAGAGTTATAGGGTAAGTAAGAAAAGCTTAGAGTTGTTTTAAGAAAGTTGCAAAGAAATGAGTCCCTTAATTTTATAGAGTAGAATAAAAGCAAAACTCGTTCTATTTCAAGTTCTAGCTCAATTAACTCGAAGATAATACATACACCAATATCAGAAATAAGGAAGCAAAATTCAACTTTACATCTAAATCCTAATTAAGATTAATTCTCAAAAAACAAATAAAATTAAATTGCTTCAAAGGAAATTTAGAAATCCAGTAAACTCTAAAGAAGTCTTTCATATAATGATAGTAAAGTAAATCAAAAACAATAAAGGATGTCAGAAGAAATAAATATTTTCAAACCATAAAGTTATTAGTGCAAAATAAGGAATTATAGTAGTATAATTTAAAGTAATAACTTCGAATCTGATGAAGATATCAGCCCTAAAAAGACCTTAGCCTCCGAAAGAGATTCTATAAGGTCTAGTGATATAGATAAATCGTTGAGAAATACGATATCGAATTTAAAAAAATAAGACTCAAAAGATAGTTTGGCTAATTAAAATGAAGTTCCATCAGATTTCAAATAATGTCTTCATAATATAATTAAAGTTTCAAATAATTATGAAAAAATTGCAACACATATGAAAGGATTTCCTATAAGAATAAAAACTTCTCATAATTAAAGAGATTAAGTGTACTATAAAAAATTGAACTCAAGTATTTCAAACAGCTATAAAATTTAAAATAACTTTAAACTCGATAAAAATAATGTTCCATTAATTAAAGATTTTAATAAGATAAATTCTTGTTTAGGAATTCAAGATAATTGAGCTAATTATTGAAAATAAAAAAAATTTAGCTTTCTAAATTTCAATGTTTATTAATGCAAGCAAGTTAAGCAGCTATTCTGTTTCAAACTCACTAATTTATAATAAATATTTTTAAATATATAAAAGAAATAAAAATAAAATGAAAATTTTTACTATTTATAAGTGAATAATGTTTTATGTTTCAAATTAAGTAATATAAATTTATATAAAAATAATAAAATAATCTAATTAATTTAAAAAGGAATGAATTATTGCTAATCAATTTTACAGCTTGTTCGTTATAAGTTGAGGTTATTGCTTAATAAATAATAATATTAAATTAAATTAATTTGTCAAAAAAATAATCTTAAGAATTTAGAAGATATGTAGAAACACATATATATTTTTTTACATAAAAATTAATTAGGTTTCTGATTTATATTATTATCACTAATTTAATCTATTTTGTTTAACCATCAAGTTTGTTTGCAATCTTTTAACTGATACTTTTTCAAATCAAAATCATAATAGGAAATAAAAAAAAATTAAAAGGCAACTCAAATACCATTTATTAGATATATTTAGAGACAGTCTATATATTATAGTAAACATTTTTAAGATTAACTTTTATTAAAATTTATAACTATCTTCCAATCATAATATTATGAATCTGGGTTTATTTGATCATAATTTAGTATATAATCGCATATTTTAAATTAACTATTATAAAATTATTAAGAGAATTAAATGAGCTAGGAGTAGCTTTAGTAGATATGTTTATAAGAAAAAAAAGAATTTGATTCTGAAAAATAACATGAGTATTCTTCTCCTACTTATAGAGCTAGGTCACTTTCAAGAAATAAAGCTATAAATGGAAATGTCTAGGAAATGAACCACGAAAAGGCCATTTAAAGTGTATGCTCATTAGGATTAAATTATTTCATAAGTATGTCATGTGACAGATAGATAAAAATATGGAATTACTCAAATTTGTAAGCTATATTTTAATATTAAAGTGAGTATTCCTGCTGCAATAACTTATTAAAAATTGGATTTTGTCATTTTTTATAAATATCTGGTGATCATGGATAGTAAGTACAATTAATAGAATGGAATGAAATGAAAATTATTTAATCTCTTAATTTGGAGGAAAAAATTGTTTATGCCTAATCTTCTCCTTATCTAGCATCTGATCACGTAATTATTTGCGGTGATAACAAAGGTTCTTTATATATCCTGAATATAGATATGAATATAATATCATCATAATAAATGAAAAACAACCATTAAATTTAGCCTCTAAAGCTTTTAAAAAAAATAAAAAATAGAGATAATAGCATATAAATGTAAAGCGTTACTTCAATATGCTTTTTGTAAGATTTGAATAAATTAGCAGTTGGAGGAGAGAAAGGAAGTATTTACTTTTATAACATTCAGAAGTCTAAAATATACAAACATATACCTAAGGCACATATAAATGGAAGGAAAGTTTCTTTCATATCATAATTTTCAAAAAATGACAAGCAGTATATTGTTTCTGCAGGTTGTGATTAATACATAAGGCTATTTGATGAAGAAAGTTTAGCTGTTTTAAAATAAGTTTCTTTAAATAATCCAATTGTTTGTGGAGTATAATTAGATAATTAATTTGCTGCTTTTGGTGAAGGAAGGCATGTTTTGCTTTTAAATCTTAATGATTTATCAGTATTTAGCTTAGCTTTACATAAAGCAAGAGTTAATGTTATTGATATCGATAGAGATAAATAAAATTTAATTATAGGTGATATTAATGGCTTTTTAAAAGTTTGGCAACTGAAGTAAGATCTCAAATAGCTTGCAAATGAAAATTCCTAGTAATTATCCTCTTTTCGGTAATCAAGGTAATTAGAATACCCAACGGAAGTTAGAAAATCTGTTAAACAAGAAGAAAATTTTTGTAATGGAAGCTACTCTTCAAGGAATGAATTCAATAATTTTTCTAACAGTAATAGATATGAATCTAATTCTTAAAAATTTATTAAGAATGTCTTAAAATCTTCTAGCAACAAAAAGCAATTAATTTAAACTAAAGTAAGTTCAAGGGAGAATAGTGTTAGTAAAAGTTAAAGCAAATTTAAAATTCAATATAGCTAAGAAAAGAAAAATAAAAACTTTTAGTTTGATAGCTAATTTAGCGATTATAATGGATTTAGCACTGATAAAAAGACACCTCCAATTGACTAGAACCCAAGCACAGTTTCAAGTTAATCATACGCTGCTTCGAGTAACTATTTAAAGAATAGTAACTTGTTAAGAAGTAGCTCAGGTTAAAAGATTCCCCACTTTATTATTCCTTTGTAGACTTAAAATCAGAATAAACTAGAATCTAGATCTTTACAAAGTTCTTAAAAGTTGAAAAATGGCTAATCCTCACCTCAAAATAATATTTATAAAATAGTCATTAATGGAGACTAAAAAACTAACTTTGAGAGCTTGGTAAATGTTCAGTCAGCAGATTAAATAGAAAAATTAGGTTAGATAGGTAGCAAGTAAAATTCTATCAAGAATGAGTAAAATATTATTTAAACATCTCACTTAGAGGATATTTAAAATATAGATTCCTAAAGCATTTCATCATTTTAATTAAAATTGCTTTTTAATACAAATCAAATAAACTCAGAAGATTTTAGAAATCAAAGCAACATACCTGAGAACTTTACACAAAAAAATGGAGAAAATATTAATTCATAGAATAATTTTGTAGATACAATAAATTAGAAAGAAGAACACGCTAGTGAAGATAATTTTTATTATTAAATAATTAAATAAAAAATTAATTAAAATTATTAAGAAATGAGCTACTTAAAACCTTAAACACCAAGCCAAACTATCAATTAATATCAATCGAATGCAGAAAATTTAATATTTTAAAATAACTATGGATAATAAATAAATTTATAAATGAAGGAATAAACGATGAATACTTAATTTTAAGTTCCTAGTTAAAATTAATAAATTACATGCGAGCCTTATGATATTTAAGATTAAGAGTTAAAAGAGAAACTTGAAATTGAAGAAAGAGATCTTAGGACATAAATAAAATAATAATAAGAAGAATTTAGAAATTCTATTTTAAAAATTTAAAGCTAAAGAAGCTTATCATCAAGTATGCAAGAAAAAAGCTCAATAATGTTAGATCAAGCAGGTATTCCAGTTACATACTCTGTTGCAAGTCATCATTTCTCTACAGATAATAATAAAGATAATAACTTATAAGAAAATTAGTAATCCCCTAATTTGTAAAATACATAAGTTATTTAACAATAGATGTTAAACAATACTGGTGAAAATGCTGTAACTTAGTAGTAATTCAAGGAGTTACTCAATTAAATAAATATGGAATAAGAATAGGATACTCTAATTTAAGAGCTAAATCAATAGGAATAGGAACAAAATGCCCAATTAAATTTTTAAAATTTAACTATACCTTAGCAAGTATAAAGATATAATCATTTTTAGATGAATCAAAACAAAAATGATTAAAACTATAGTGAATTTAATAAAAGAATTGTACTTTTAGAAGAGCAATAAATGTATAACCATAAACAAATTATTGAAATTAGAGAAATGTCTCATTAAAACTTTGACGAAAATCAAAAAATAAAAAATGAATTGTTTGAAATATAACAGAGGTTATAAAGTTTAAGCTAATCAAAACGCTCAAAAAATGCTTCTTCTTTGTCTTCAAGAAAGTAGTCTTTAAGAGATTTTAAAGTAAATAAATAATCTTAGATGTCAAGCTAATTTCTGTCACCTTGTAGGATAAAGGGGAGACTTGTTAACAGCTTTTAAGAATCAGAAAAAAGAAATAGCTCAAATGAAATAAAGAATTTATAAGAAAATTATATTGGAAACGAAGAAAATTAAATGAAAAAAAGTTTAAGATAATAAATTAATGAAACCATTTAGAGCTATAAGTAATCTTAACAACAAAGTCTGAGAAACTCCTAAAAATTGATGACTTAAAAGTTTTAATCTCCTTGTAAAATATAATCTATTGATATCAATTCTCCTCCTAAAAATTATATTCAAATTAATAAAACTTATATATCTCCTCTTAAAATAAATTGGAATTATGTTAATAACGATCCATAGCTTATTGAATAAATTAAATTATCTTAACATAATAACAAAATGAGATCCTTAAGCACTGATTTTTTGGGTTTAAGGAAGCTTAAAGAAAATTTTAAGGCAACTGAAGAGTAAAATCAACAATAAAAAAAGCTAAATTTCGACTACTCATCTAAATTAAGATAAAAATCAGCAAATATGAATTTATAGATCAGTGTGGAATAGAATAAGTAAATTGATATCCTTCATAATACTAGCTAAACAAATATTTCTGCTCTTGATGCGTATAATAATTATAATTAAATTAAGGAAGAAGAGATTCATAAGCATTTTTAAAATATTAGTGCGATTGAAGAAAAGTAGTAAAAAAATAATATGTTTTTCACTTCCGTAAATTCTTAAAATAATTTACAATAAAACTAAGAACAATAATTGTGTAATGACAAATAAGCAAATAATTTAAGTAGTATTTAAGTATCTCATAATTTAATTTAAAATAAATAAAGTAATTATTAAGAGTAAAAGTAAGAGTAAAATTAAAATGACTATAAAAGAAATAACTTTAAATAGTTATTAAATATTACTTAAGGATTAAATTCTGCTTGCTAAGATAAAAAATTAATTTAAGGAGCTCAAACAAGTCATTAAAATGCATATAACTTTGATATTAACCAAAACTCCAAAGAATTATAAATTGATGATTAAGTTTCATAAGGTAAATTCTTTTAGCAGCAATAGCTCTACCAATAAAATTAAAATAGTATGCAGGATCCCTATTTGATTTCAGCATATGGACTGAAAAATAAAAAGCAACCTATTTTAAATAATATATTAAAAATAAATGAAGAAAAAGATGAAAATAATGATACTTTATAGAATATATCTTTATCTCTAAACCAACCTCTGAGTAGTTTTTTGACAAATGTCCAAACAAATCAAACAAAGCAGAATTTTTCTTCTTCTTAATAAATAACTGAATATCCATAACATTTCATTCCTGTAGGAAATTAGAAAGATTTAAAGAGTAATGGAGTTAATGAGGAAGATTAAGTTAAATCAATATAATCTGTTTAGTAACAATAAAAGCCTATAGTTGAGTAAGATCAATAAGTATTTGATTAATAGAAGGAAAAAGATATTATGATTATTTAAAATTCTTAAAATCTTTCTTTGAAGGTTTAAAAAGAATTTGAAGAGTGTGTCTAAGGAATGAAAGAAACACTCGCTTAAAACAAAAATGATCTTGAAATTTTAAAATAAGAAATGAGAAATATGGACAATAGAAGAAAAAAGAGTTTAGGTAAAATACCAGATCACTACAGTTCAGCTTTAAATTTTATATAAGAATAAAATTAAATAGAATGGGAAAACTCATAGAGAAGCTATAGCTCAAGAAAAAAATGAATTAAATTTGTATATATCTTGTTAAAATAAATACTTTTCATCAAAGTAAACTAAAAAATTAGTAAAATATAATTTAAAACCTTTGTATAAAATAAATTTATTTATCATTTTTATAATTAAATGAAAAAATTAAATATAATTTTATAAAATAAAAAATTTATAATTTTGCAAAATGAAATTAAAATTTTAGAATAAAAATATTTTAAAATTAATTTAACCTAATAAATCAATTAAAAAATTTCAATAACACTAAAATTTATAATTTTAAAAAGAGTTTATTTAAGATAAATTATTAATTAATTAATATTAAATTTTATTTTTTATGATTGTTAATTTAATATATTTTTATCTATTTAATTATAATTAATAATATTTAAAAAATAAAGCAAGTTTTTAAACACAAAAATTGCGCTAAAATGAGAATTATTAGGATTAAATTTTTTTGAATTTGAAAATAAACAAAATATCTTAGAATAATATAGAATATGGATGTATAATGGTACAATATTTATATTATAAATCTTATGTATCTTAATTAAAAAATTTAGCTTGGCTAATCTTTTATAGAATGATTGTTTTAATATTTTACTTAAAAAAATTAGCGCAAAAAATCCTTAAAAATAAACGAAATCATTGAATTTAGATTAAATTTAAAATTTTAAAAACTTTAGAAAATAATAAACTGCTGTAAAAGTATCATTTAAAGCAATCTTTTAATAAATTAGCATATTAAAATGAGCAAGCAGGAAAAATCAGTAGAAGAAAGATATTAAAAAAAATCCCAAATTGAGCATATTCTTCTTCGTCCTGACTCTTATGTTGGGTCTATAGAAAATGAATAAAAGGTAAACTATAATTTGTTTATTTATTGAATACAACTTAGATAGCTTATATTAAATTTAATATAAAATAGTCATTATGGATTCTAAACAAGGAGGGAACAGCATTAGAAGAAAAAGAAATAGATTTCGTTCCAGCATTTTATAAAATATTTGATGAAATTATAGTCAATGCTGCAGATAACTTTTAAAGAAATTAAGATGGAGCTCCTATGGATACAATAAAAGTTATGATTGATCAATAAAATCAAATGATCTCAGTTTGGAATAATGGACAAGGAATCCCTATATAAATTCATAAAGAGCATAATATTTATATTCCAGAAATGATTTTTGGTCATCTATTAACAAGCTCTAATTACGATGATAAAGAAGAGAAAGTAGTAGGCGGTCGTAATGGATTTGGTGCTAAATTAACAAATATTTTTTCTAAAAAATTCATTGTTGAATGCAATGATGACAAGCGTAAAAAGTAAAATTTAACTAAAATCTATAATTTCTTATCCATTTAAATTTAACTTTAGATATTACAAGTAAGAATGGCGTAAAAATATGTCTGAAAGAACAGAGCCTTTGATTACAGAAAATAAAAAAGGTGGTAATTTCACATGTGTAACATTCTATCCTGACCTTTCTAAATTCAAGATGCAAAATATTTCTGATGATATGGCAAATTTACTAAGAAAAAGAGTTTATGATATGGCTGGTATTTTTAACAATAAGGTCAAAGTTTATTTGAATAATGAACAAATAAAAATAAAATCCTTTAGTTAATATGTTAACTTGTTTATACCTGACATTGAAGGTAGCTATTTCTTTTTTATTTAAGAAAATGAATTTGCAATGATGATAAAATCTAAATGACAGAAAAATACATACTTATAATGGTAATATATGGTAAAACCATATATTGCTAGTATGTACTTTCATTGTATGATGGCTTACACTTGATTTTGAGCAAATTCATTTTTTTAAAATTATTTTTAATTAATTAAATTACTTTTTAAATCAAGAAAATTAAAAATTATTTTTTTAGAACAATACAAATGCTATGATCCAACTATGACTTCTGACAGATGGGAGATTTTAGTTACTTTTTCAGATGGTTAATTTAAGTAAGTATCGTTTGTAAATGGTATTTGCACATCTAGAGGTGGTAAGCATGTAGATTTTGTCATTGATAAAATTGTTGAGAGAATGCAAGAATAAATCTTGAAAAAGAATAAAGATCTTGATATCAAGCCTCATTAAATCAAACAAAATTTATTCATATTTATGAATTGCCTTATTGTTAACCCTTCGTTTGATTCTCAAACCAAAGACACTCTTACAACAAAAGCCTCAGCTTTTGGATCAAAACCTGAATTATCAGAAAAATTTATCAAAAAAATATTGGGTACTGGTATCATTGAGTAAATTGTTTCCTAAGCTAAAGCTCGTCAGAATGCTAAATTAGCAAAAACTTTAAAGGGTGGGAAAAAAGGAAGAATTACAGGTATCCCAAAACTTGATGATGCTAATGATGCAGGTATTATTTTATAATTTATGAATAATATCATAAAAATACTGATTTAAAATATAGGAACAGCAAGAAGTGAAAACTGTACATTAATCTTAACCGAAGGAGATTCAGCTAAAGCATTAGCAATGGCTGGTATAGAAGTTGTAGGTAGGGATAATTATGGTGTATTCCCATTAAAGGGTAAGCTACTTAATGTTAGAGAAGCAAATAAGAAATAGATCATCGAAAACCAAGAAATATAAAATATATGCAAAATCATAGGGCTAGATCCTGCTGTTTAAAACTATGAAAATGTATTTATTTTTTATTATTAAATATTATGCATTTAACTTAACATATATTTTAACAGACAAAGCAATTAAGGTACGGATCTTTAATGATCATGGCTGATTAGGATAGTGATGGTTCCCATATTAAAGGTTTGGTCATAAACTTTATTCATCACTTCTGGCCTTCTCTGTTTAAAATGAAAGGGTTTTTAAAAGAATTTATTACTCCCATCCTTAAAGTTACAAAAGGAGATGAAGTTCATTCATTCTTTACAATATAAGATTTCAAAAATTTTGCTGCTTAAAAAGGAGACCGCCTTAAGTAATACAAAGTTAAGTACTACAAAGGTCTTGGTACTTCGACTGACAAAGAAGCTAAAGAATATTTCTCCAATTTCTATAAGCATCAAATTAATTTTTAATATTTAGATGAAAACGATATGGAAGCTATTGAATTAGGTTTTTCAGGTAAAAAAATAAAAGAACGTAAGGACTGGCTAGCTAATTATGATCCTAATTCATTTGTTGATTATAATATAAAATAATTAAGATACAAGGATTTTATTGATAGAGAGCTTATTCACTTCTCAAATGCTGATAATTTAAGATCTATCCCATCGTTATGTGATGGCCTAAAGCCTGGTCAAAGAAAAATTCTATTTTCTTGTTTTAAAAGAAATTTAAAATCAGAAATCAAAGTAACCAGAATAAAAAAATAAATTACTTATTAATTTTTCACTTTAATTAAAAAGGTAGCTTAATTAATTGGTTATGTTGCTGAGCACTCTGCATATCACCACGGTGAATAATCACTCGCTTCAACTATCATCGGAATGGCATAAAATTTTGTAGGTTCTAATAATATAAATCTTATGATGCCTATTGGTTAGTTTGGTACACGTAATCAAGGTGGAAAAGAGCATGCCTCTGCAAGATACATTTTTACAAGTCTGAGCAAAATTACTAGAATACTTTTTCCAGAGCATGATGATCATGTACTGAAGTATTTAGAAGACGATAATCAAGTAGTAGAACCAGAATGGTATTCATTGAATTTTAACTAACTTTAGAATTAATTTATTTTTAAAAATATAAAGGTACATGCCAATTATTCCTATGTGTTTAGTAAATGGTAGTAGTGGTATTGGTACTGGTTGGTCAACTGATATTCCTAACTATAATCACAAGGAAATTGTTGAATAAATTAGAGGGAAGCTGGAAGGAAAGCCATTTACTGAATTACATCCTTGGTACAAAGGATTTTAAGGTTAAATAGAAATTAATCCTAAAGGTGGGTATATAGTCAAAGGGTAATACGAAATCGATGAAGTTGAAGAAACAATAAAAATTACTGAATTACCTGTTGGTAAATGGACAAGAGACTATAAGGTAGTTTTAATTTGTTAATTTATTAATGGAGTAAATATAATTAAATTTTTATAAAAGAATTATTTAGAAGAGCTACTATCACCACCAAAAGGAGAACCTGAAATTGAAGACATTCGTGAATATCATACAAATAATAGAGTTCATTTTGAAGTACAAGCAATACCAGGGAGAATATAATAATGGGGTGACATTGAGAAAAAGCTTAAATTAAGCACAACAATGCAAACAACTAATATAGTTATGTTTAATGATAAATATAAATTAAAAAGATATCAAAGTACTGTAGAAATAATGGAAGAATTTTATGCTTTACGTCTCAAATGCTACTAAAAAAGAAAAGATTATTTAGTCAGCAAAATTCAAAGAGATGTTGATATTTTATAAAATAAGATGAAATTTATTACATTAGTTGTCAATGGTACTTTGGAAATTAGAAATGCCAGAAAGAAAGGAGTTCTGAATAAACTTAAGGAGTTAGGTCTGACTCCAATGTCAAAAATAACCAGAATCAATTCGACAAAAATCTAGGTAAATAAAATTTAAATTTGAAAAAATATTAAAATAAATTTTACAAAAAAACAAAGGCATTTGAAGAAAAAAAGAAAGAAAGTTAAGCTGAAAAAAATGAAGATAATGAAGATGAAGAAGTTTAATAAGACGAAGAGGAAGAAGAAGAATAAGTTTAAGAAGGAGAAATTCCTTTATCTGAATACAACTACCTTCTCTCTATGCCTATCTTTTCTTTGACAGAAGAAAAGGTAATATTCTTTTTTATTAAATTAAAAAAATCAAGTTAAAAATTAATATAGGTATTATAACTCAAAAAATAAGTAGAAGAAAAGGAAAGTGAACTTTTGATCTTATAAAAGAAAGAAATAAAAGATATGTGGACAGAAGATTTAGATAAATTCATAGAAGTAATACAATTTTAGAATTAATTTTAGATAAAGATTTTTAATAAATAATTTATAGGTTATTGAATAAGTAGAAGAAAAAGAAGAAAAAGAGAGACTTACAGGTAAAGGGTTTACATAGAATGGCAAAGCCCGTGCTAAAAAGAAAAATAACAATAAAGAAAAAGAATAAAAAAAATAATAAAATAACTCTTCAGATGACGAAAGCGAAAAGAAAACTGTTGTAAAAAATAAAAATCCATAAAAATCTGATAATGAAAAATAAAAGCCAAAAGAAAATAATGATAAATAAAAGAAAATAGATGAAAGTTTTCTTGTGAAGAAAAAAATGGATGCAGAACAATAAAAAACAGAAGAAAAGGTATAAAAGAAAGAATAGAAGAAAGAGCCAATGAAGTAGCTCTCACTGATTGAAAGAATATCTTAAAAATATAGTAATCAGGCGGAATAATAAGTAACGGCAGATATACTTGACACAAATAAACGTAAAAAAGATCCATCTTCAACTTCTACCTCTGTTTATTCAATGGATATGCCATAATAAAACCTAAAGGTAATTTAATTTAAATTTTTTATTTTTTTTGACATATTTCTTTTTTCTAGCGAAAGAAAAATAATAAATTGAAAGAAGATGATGATGATTTTGACCTTGATTTAGATTTCTTAGAACCTAGTTAGATAATTATGAATCCTAGCTAAGATCCTAATAAAAGAACCTTAAGGTCAAATGGGAAGAAGCCAAGAACGATTTATAAACTAGATTCGGATTCTGATAATGATGAATTCAATCAGTAAAATGATGAATCTGATGAAGAAGAGGAAGAGGAATTTGTTATGATGCCTTCTAAGAGCAATAAGAAAAAATTATTTGATGAGGATGAGGATGATTGAATTTATTGCTGATTTTATTAAATAATAAATATTTTTATATAGAAAATGAAGTTTAATTTTTATAGTTGAGTATATATTTTATTTATTTAGGGTAGAGTTTTAATTAATTGTATTAAATTAATCAATTTTATATTAAAAACTAATAAATTCAAATTATATAATCTCAATTGTAATCAATAATCATTTTATTTAATATTTCTTATTTATTAAAAGTATTTATTTTCATTGATATATACAGTGATGTCAGAATGTTAAATCATTCTAAAATTTTAAATACAGTAAATCCTCATTAATTAGCATGTAAAGTAAAATTTTAATTTTTAGTGTTAATAAAAACTTAAAAATTTAATAAAAATCATAAATTATACAAATTCTATAATATTATAGTTTGCTTATTTTATAATATTTATGCATATTATTAACTATCTTTAGAATTAAATATTTTATAATATTATTTAATAAAAAATTTATTTAAATTGAGTTATTTCTTAATATTTGGTTGTGTGTTTTATTTTTTAATAGCATACCTTTCATAGTAAAGTCTTACTAATAGTTTAAAGTCTAATTAGATTTACAATTATAAATAAATATGATATTTTCTTAAAATAAATTTAATGTGTGGTTAAAATTGATGGTATATTTAATTCTGGTATAAAATAATTATTTTGCCTAATAAGTTTATATTTAAGCTTTTAGTTTTTGAAAATATTTTATATTTATTTTTTTTGCTTAAGTTTTAGACAATACTTTGTTTGAATGATGATTTTTTTTAATTAAATTTTTTAGAATATAATTTTTAAGCTTATAAAAATTCATCTATCTTGTTTCTTATCATAGGCAAATTTAAGGTTGTTAAGATCCTCCATTAAATTTTGTACATCCTATTTATATTTTTTTTCTAAATGCTCGTACTTTTGTTAGAGTTATAAAATAACTAATCTATACTAATCTTATGAAAAACAAGTAGGGCATGTGTTATTTGCTGTTGAGTTTTAAATATATTCATCTCCGAGCTACTAAATGTGATTAGCTAATATGTCATAATCAGTCTTTAGTTGATTATAAAACAACTTGTACTCTGATTATTCTAGAATTATTGATTTTTAGTGTTTAATATGATTATTTAATTTTTAATTTTCATCTAATAAGTTTTGTTTTTCTAATTTTAACAAATTAACCTCTTAATTTTCTGCCTTTAAGTAATTTAGCAGAGCTAACTGTTATTAAAATCTAAATATCATTTCTCTTTACTCTTTGTTTTCATTTACTAGAGAATGATTTGCTTGTAAAAATTTTCTATACTCTTCATTTCTCTTCTCAGAATAATCTATGACTTTTTAATCTCTCTAAATTAGCATACTTTATAGATGTTGGATTTCAAGACATTTTTCATTTATTATTTTAAAAAACTAATTATTTTATTAAGTCAGTTACTCCTTTTCTAGTTTCATTTCTTCTAAGCACTATTTGAGCTTTATACATTGAGAAAATATGTCACTTTCATTGCAAAGTAAATCATTTTACTCATCAAACATATACAAGGATTTTTCTTCTGGATAAATCTATTTTTAAAACTCTTTTAGAAGTTGCTAAGCATCTTTTTCTATTTATTCAATTTCTTTAATATAGTTGTTATTATTGTTATTAATTTGATTATCCGAAAATTGAGTTTAGTCCTTATTAGAATTATAGATCAACTGATAAGTATTTTCGTTCTACTTTGAATCTGAGCTGCACTCTACTTTTTTAGATTCTCTATTAGGAGAAGGTTGTTAATTAAAGCTATTTTACTCTTTTGTATTCATATTAAGAGTATAGCAAGAACCTACTTCAGTGCTTTCTTGGCCGTTGAATCTACTATAATACTCTTTACCTTCATCATTTAATTTTCCATTAAAAATCTTTTTGTTTTCATTTTAGTAAAAGGAATGCTAATAACTTTTCTATTCAGATGTATCTTATTTTATAGCTAAATGCTACTAGTCAACTGAATTATTTTTAGATTCTTCTTTATCATCACATAATAGATTCTAGCTAATTTCTAACTATTTAATATCAATTTATTTTTGTAAAAGATTTTGAGATAAATCTTCACACATCCTCATCCATTAAGCAAGAACTTAATCTTTTTAAACAATAATTTATTTTAGATCTTATATTTCTTTCATTAATTTCTCTTTTTCTTTACTATCATTCAAACATTCTTGTTAAAAATCTAATTTTTAATTTTCTTTAATATTCATTTAACTAACTTAAGCAACTAAATCTTCAGCGTTTAAAAGTAAATGTCTGATAAAAAATATATTTTTTTATCTATCTCTAAATTAATTTAATTGTAATAAAACAATCTTAATTAAAATTTAAAAATTTAATAAATTCTCTGTGTCGAAAAGTTTAATCAAATGAAGTAAATCAAAATATTTATTTTATAATTTTGAAAAAGAACCACTAAAAATCTCATCTAAATATAAACAAATAAATTAATTTTAAATTTGAACAGAAAACATAAAAAGAACTAAAGAAATTTTCTTTTTATTATTTAATAAAAAATCTAACTTGATATAAATTTTTATTCTTCATTTAAAGACCTTATTTTTTAAGCTCTCAGATCCAGATCTGTATGTTTGCTATTTAATAAAATTTTAGCTAACTTACTAAATTTGCTTTTTTTCAGGTTAATCTCTTTTGTCTAAAATATTATTTAGCTTTCCAATTTCTTTTGACAAATTTTATATTTTGCTATCTATTCTTTCTTTGTAAGGAATTATAGATTGGGTGGAAGTAGGAGGAGAATTAAACTGTGAATTTTATTTGTAAGTTTTGTAGTAGTTTATGCTTGAAGATAAACTACTTATTTTATCATCATGACTTAGGTTATTATTAGAAGATGGCTATTTACGATCAGACTATATTATAGCTCCAACATGATAATTTGCACTTTGAATTTATCTGCTTATAGTTGGAGTTATAGAATTTTTATGGTTAACTTCATATTCATTTACAGACACAGTAGTTTAAGTTAAATCTTAAAAAAAAAAAATTTTAATATTTACATTTAATACTTTAAAATATTTTACTCATTTAATTAGCTTTATTTCCTGATGAAGTAGAAGGAGGTGATTTAAATCTACTTGAGAGTGGCTAAGTAAGATAGTCATTTTTTTTATAAATATCTATTCTATCTATAGCAGATATTTTCTTTATATGGCTAGCACTTTTAACAGAATCAAGCTTTTAATTAATTCCTTAACCTTTTTATTTATTTTATTTATATATTGTCAGATTTAATTTTTAATAAAAATTTTAATGTCTACCTTCACTTCCAAGTCTTTCTCTGTTTAAGTAATTATGGTGATTTTGTGTTTACTAAACTACATTTCCATAGTTATTGAAAAGTTTTTAAGCATTTATGGAATTAGGCATGGTGTTAAATTAAGAAAAATTGGGCTGAGTACTTTGAATTTAAGAGGACAGTGGAATAAAACTAGAAGGAAAAACTTATTACAATTGTTATTAATACTAAAAGTTATTGTGTTAAGGATTTAATATTTATTATATTTATTCTTTTACATTTTGTTCTTTTAATTGCTATTATTGTTAAAGTTATAATTGCACTTATTATTACTACTACTGCTCTTTAAACTGTGGTGATTATATTTGTTAAGATTGCTACTAAATTTGTTGCTGCTACTCTTACAAGATGGACTTTTCAAACTTTCGCTTAAGTTCCTCAATTTCTTAATTCTTTTATTGTATTTCTGAATTCATTCTTTTAATTTCTGACTCAAATTAGCTATATTTTAAAAACAGAGAAGAATATTGTTCTTTTTATTAATTAGCTTCTAGGTGCTTTGAATCTATTATAAGTTTATTTTCATTTTTTATAGACTCTATTTTAGCATTTTGCTCATTGATTATTTTATTTTATCTTATTATTTCTGCCTTAAGCCCATCCATTGTTTTATCTTCTAAATTAGAAATAGATTATATTGAACCGAGTTCATCATCTTTAGCTGCAATTACTGAATTTAACCTTTCATTCTCCTTAACTAACATATCAATTTAAGCTTGTAACTCTATAATTGTTTCCCCATTCTCTGCAATTTTAGAAGAATTTTTTTGGTAAAGTGCTTTTTTTTTAAAGGATAAATAAATAAATATCATATCTACCACTTAAAGAAAATACTTTACTTTCAATTTCCTTATTTTTATATTCTAAAGCTTTATTCACTCTTTCTAATTCAAACTAAAATATTTTTATTTATGGGTCTTCTTCTTCTTGATTTTTTGATGGCATCTTTTTCAAATCTTCTTCTGCTCTTTACAATTTTATTTTAAGCTGTTTGATATAATAAATATATGTTTATTTAATATTAAATAAGTAATAATGCTTTACAATATCAATTTCATCTTGTTTAGCATTTAATGAGAAGTTAAGCCTATCATTTTCATTCATCAGAAGCAAAATCTTTTTTAAAATTTAACATAAATACAATTAATTTAATACACTAAATTTATATACTTTCTTATCTGCTTCAAACATTTCTAATGACTATCTTCTTGAACCAGAAGCTCTCTTTTAGTCATTAAATTGATTAGACTCTATCCTAAAAGCATCCTTGAAAAGTTTCTCTTTATCAATTGACTAAAAAGGAAATCAAAAGAAAGAAATAAATAAATAAATAAAAATATAATTCTATAATGATTTTTAAAAACAAATTCATTTATTTACCCCTAATGGAGATTCTTTTATCTCACTAAGTAAACGGTGTGCTTACAAAGGAAGAATAATATTATAATCGAATTAGTGGTTATTCTAATTAAATATATCTATCAACTTTTCAAAATCTTTAAATAACTCATAAGCAATATTAGAATCATTGTCACTGTCTATTGTTTAATTAAGTTTATTTTTCAAAGAAATTTCATTTGTTTCATCATTGAATTCTATCTCATTTGCAAAATGTATAAGTTGCTAAATAAGAGCCTAATCACTATTTGAATTTTCGCTGACACATTTTTAAAAGTTTTCATAAATCTAATTAGTTTTCTTAATGCAATTTTCGTCTACGATTGAGCTCTCTAAACAATCAATAAAATCTCTTATTTACTTAAATTTAGATTGTGTTTTATCATTTTCTTATTTTATGCGAAGAAGCTCCTTAATTATTTCTTACATTACATTCTAAAAAGGCTTTTAAACATGATTTTATTTTTGATGTATATTCTCTTGAACGCACTTGTCACACATCAAACTTAAATATTAATTTTCTACACCAATACATTCTTTGTCAACACATAACATATTTTACAAATTTCCACTATGACTGACACTCCTTTCACAATTATTAAAACTTATTTTACTAATTCTTTGTTAGCAATCCTCCATATTTACTGATACTTTTTTATAATTAAATTTAATACAACTTTGCAGCTTAATATTAATTTTTAAAAGACTCTCAAATTTAGTGGCAAATTAAAAAAATCACAATTTTCAGTATATAAGATTCATGTAATTATTTATTAATATCTTGAGATTAATAACTAATCTACCTAAATTACTTTATTATAAAAATTATTACTCTGAAATAAAAATTAATTTAAAAATTTAACAAAACAATTCAGAAATGTTCAATGAATATTAATTTTTACTGGTATATCTATAAAAATTAATTTTTTTTATTGATTCAAATTATATTAAATCCTTATAAACAAAATAACTTTTCATTTTTGACTCTAAGTAAAAAACCTTTGAATAGAAACAAAATATAACTATTGTTTATTCAAAAAAAAACTAATAGGACCTTAAAATATTTCTTAAAATTTTTTAATATAATAAGATAATAATGATAATGAAATGATTCATATTATTAAGTTTATCAGGGTATAATTTTATTAAATATTCCTCTCAAATTTTTTAGTTTAGTATATATTTTTATATTATCTAGATATGATAGCTAATATTATTTAACTTGTTGATCCTCCTATGTCCATACAATATTTATTTAATAATATACAAACTATTTTTGAAAAATTTTAAAACAAAAAATCTTTTGCTGATACATCATAAATAAATTATTTAATTTAATTTTTAAATAATTAAAATTTTAAATTTGGATGGATTTACTAAAAATAAATAAAATGTTAATGTAAAATAAAAAAAGCTAATTAATAAATTGATTTTGTATTTTTTGAATAGTTTTAAATATTAAATTTATACACTTCAATTATATTTTAACTCAATTTAAGATCTTAATTAAATATTCAATTAGTTTGCATTTTCTTTTACATTACTTATATTTTAGATTATGAATGAATAAATATTATATTCTGTAGTTATAACTTTGAAATCATTTAAAATTAATCTTAAAATATCAATTTTACATACAAAAATTTTAATTTAGTTAAAATTTCAAACTTTTATATTAGTAAAGAGTATAAAAGTAGATGTGTCTCTATTTCAAAAATAAAAGAAAAGTAAAAAATTTAGTTAGAATTTGTTACTAAATATAATAGATAAAATAATCAAAAAGCATACAAATAAACAAACATGTTCTTATAAATAAGTAAAATTTAGCATTTTAGTTTAAAATTATCTAATAAAATTTTTTATTAAAATTTGTTAATTATGTGTGTGTTATTTATATCACATACTTATTTTATTTTATCTATCTGAAATACTCTTTTTCAGTAAAACTCCTTTAAATATTTTTCTCCAAAATCCCATAAGCTCTTTTTTAAGATTTTCTGCTTACTGAGCTTTCATAATTTCATAGTTATCTTAATAAATTTATCTTATTCTTTCTTCATCTTTCTTGTGGGCTAGTATACCATTTTTAACCACATGAGATCTACCAGATGCTGTCGATTCAAATCCGCAAACTGCTTCTACATACTCTATGTTATGTTTTTTTAGCAACTTAGGTAATCCTTAGATTTCAATCAAAACTGTTCCTTCAGGTGGATCACCAGCAAACGTCTAAATAAGAATTTGATTTTAAAGAGAGAGTTTAATTAAATTAAATTTTATTTTTATTTAATTTAAATCAAACAAACAAATTATAATAATTTTAATTAAAATTACCTCCCAGTTACCATATTCATTTCTTGGGAGAGTTCCATCATCTCTGATTTTGTATACTAACTCTTCAGTTTACCAGAATCCAAACAAATCTACCATTTTTTTGTTACCTAAAATCGATTGAACCTATTTAACAGGCTTCTCATCAGGCTTAACTGATCTTTAGTAGGATCTCCATCTAGTTTTTGCATGCAAATCAACGACATATTCTTTAAAATATACCTTTTTTTTATTAATTTATTATAATAAATGTTAATAGCATAGTTGCTTACGTCTTCGTCTTTAAATGTAAGATTTGTCTTTTATGCATTTGGATGTAAACCTTAATACTTTTAAAGCATTGACTTAGTAATATAAATTTCACTTGCTTTAAACTCAGGATATGATTAAGGGATTTAAGATTTTTACATTTATATTTTTGTTTCTCTTTCACTAATTACTTAGGGTTTCTATTTTTTATATAATAAATAATATAATTTATTATAAATAACATTTTACATATTCGTCTTATAGTAATTCTGGATTTCCAAGAAATGAAACATGTTAAAGAAGATTTTTCCACCAATAATCGAAATTCAACTCTCTTCTACTTACCTAAATTTTCGGATACCTATCACAGTGTATATCAGTAATATCAAATAAAAACAAATTTTTCATAGATCTTTTGTTATGAACATATTCTTTTAATTTTTCATTTTTAAATTCTAATTTATTATATCCAACTATGAATAAAACAGGTATACTATTTTATTTTAACAAAATTTAGAATCTTTCTAAAATTTCATTCTAAACAGCATCAAAACAAATCCATTGCTAACTCTTTTCATCATAAACTTCAAGCCAATACTTTATTTCAGAACTTTGATAGAAATCACTTTTTAATAACTTTTATTGTTATTAATTTTAGTCATTTTCCAAAAGCTTTGAATCCTATTCTGTTTAATTTGTCTACTAAGTCTATATTAAGTCTTAAAAAAATGACATAATTAATTAAAATTAAAATAATTAAAAATCTACCCTGTTAAGTCTTTTTAAATTTTTTTTTAGAAAAAGCAAAATTAAATGGATTTAAAGTTTCCTCTTCTTTTTCAACTTCGCTTTCGCATTTTTCTACTATTAAATTTAATTATTAAAATAAATTTAATGTTATCTAATTTTAATTTACCATCAGATAAACTATCTAACTTCTTCAAATTACTTAATTTTTTATTAACTAATTTAATTTCTTCTTCTTCTTATTTTTATGTTTAGTTATCTATTTTCAATAAGGAGCTTTTATCATCATCTTGCTTTTTTCCTTTATTTAAATACTTTCTAAAATCAAATTTTTTAGGATCAGTCTAAAAGGTAGATGAGGCAGTTGAAACAATTGAATCTTCTTCTTGTTAATTTTTTTTTTAATTACTAAAACTAATCATTGATGAATTGTTAGTGCTTTTTTTATCAAACTTAAAATTTGACAGCATTTGGTCAAATAAATCATTGCTTTCTTTTTATTATTATTTTTTATCATTTTTTTTTGTTTAATAATCTTCATCATCACTGTCACTTTAATCACTATCTATTTAATCTTCTATCATTTAAGTCTATAAAAATTAAATAAATATTCCTTTTTTTAATATTTAACTAATTATTATACCTAATTCATTATTTTAGCAGTAATTCTAGAAGCCATATCTGAAAAACGTGCAGCTCTCTTATTTTAAACAACACTACTTACTATAGATTCTCTAGTACGCTTTTAATTGCTATGTGTGGATTCTTAAGACTAATTTGAACTTCTTTTACTTTCTTTGATCCTTGAATTGTGTTTTTTGTCAAGGTTGAGGTATCTCATGTCTACAATTTTGGAAAATCTAACTTTCATACCAATAAATTCAAATAAGATCAAGGCAATTAATGTCATTTAAGAGTAGCCTACCTCTATTCCTTCATCTAAATTTTTATGAAATTCAATTTATTCTTTCTTCCATTTATAAGTAAAGTATTGCTATATGTGATAATTAACAGTTTTTATAATACTTCTAGTTGAGTATTTTTCAGGATAGTTTTTCATGGAAAGTAAAAAATTTAAATCTTTTAAAGAAAATTAAGATATTATCTTAGCTTTTAAATACTCATCTTCCAAATGAGACTATAGAAAGTAGAAAGTAGAAGAAATTTCGCATAATACAAAACACTTAATAAAATTCCTGTATTCTTCTGGATTTTAGCGAATCTTTCTAGTTTTTTTTAGAAATTCAAGCTTTTCTTTTTCATACATAATTTCATCATATCTTTTTTGTTTTGCAAGCATTTTCTCAAGAATCATTTATTCTTTAATAATATGAGGATTCTCTCTCCCTCCTTCAGTTCTACCTAATTGTTGTCTTTCTTACATTAATTTCTGAATTGTATCATCATCTCCTGCAGTTTTAATCAAACTTAAAAAGTCTTCTCTCATGTTTTTTTAACCTTCTTCATCTTTATTACAAATGGCATTTAAAAAATCGATATCTTAATTTTCATCTTCATTAATCATTCTATCATCTTCATAGCTGTCTTCCAATTTATTTTTTTATTTTTTATTATTTTTGATTTTATTATCAAAATAGAGATTATCTTCTGAATCTGATTACTTCTACTAATTATTTTCGTCATCAGATCCAAAGCTTATCCTATCTTCATTTTATTTTTCATCTACTTCTTCAAATTCATCATTGAAATCAAGATCTTCATTTGAATCCATTGTGAAATTTATAAATAATAAACTATATTGTAAAAATTTTTGCTTAAGAATAAATATTATATTTGTTATTATACTTTTTTATTACTTAAATCACACTAAATCCTAAAATATATAAAATATCTTTACTTTAAGTAAGCTCATATAGATCGGTCTTTATAAGCTTAATCTTAATAACAAATTTTGTAGTTTTAGGCGGAAATTTTATCAAAGTTGTTCTTAAAAATTATGTAAGTGAAACTAATAAATATTCCACACATAAAAATAAATATTATTGATTTCGGCGGAAATTACTACATAATTTTAAATTAAAAGCAAATATTAAATATAAAAGTAAAATAGAAAAATCTACATCTCAGTTTTTTTTCTAAACAAATTATTTTACTTAAATAATCAATTATTTTTAAAAATTTTGATGAAAATACGAAAAACATAATATATATTTCAAAGATAATCTAAATTATCACCAACTTTCAACAAAATGTGTTTTAAAAAATTTATTTTATTATTTGATTAAACTAAGATGATTATTTTATGTATTCAAAAAATCAAGCAAATAAAATAAATCATCAAATTTTAAAGAGTATTTAAATATTTAAAGAAAGTATAATGATTTTTAATTTATATTTAAGTTAATTCTTACTAAACAAACTTAGAAGTTTTAACACAAAAATGAAAATGATTTACTCTAAATATATTATAAATAGATAGATAGATATATTAAATAAAAAATAATGAATTTATAAGTTATTTACAAAATTATATATAATTTTAATTAGTAAATTAATCAAAAAGTGAATGATTGATTTAATCAGTGAGTGAGTCGTTTTTTTTGTTTTAAATAAGTAAAATTAATTTTTTTTTGTTTGTGTAACTTACCTTATTTTATTATTATTATTATTTTATTATTAAATAATCTATTGTAACTAACCTTGTACTTAAATTCCAGTTTCAGCTTGTTTAGGCTTGTAATGAATCTTCTTTTTCAGTGTTATTAGCAACAAAAGACCAACCTTAGATATATTTTTCACGACTGATGTCGATATTATTTCCAATTAGTGTCTCAATGAATTATTCAGAGTTATAATTGTTTAGCTAAAGCTGGAGTAATTAAACTTCTGGTGCTTTAATTTTTCTTTCATAAACCATATCCCAATCTATGCTTTTAAAGAATGGGTGATTTTTTATTTCGTTAGCATCGTTTCTTCCACATCCTAGTCTCATTTCAGGATTACGCTCCAAAAGCTATTTTTTTTATTTTGTGAAATAGATTGTCAAATAATTAAAATTTAGAAAAGTGTCTATGTTAAATATATAAATTAATTTAATTAATTGAAATGGTTATTACAGCTGTAAGAAGAGATTTGGCTTCTTAGGATAAATAACTAGGGAGTGCTAAAGGTGCATTTTGAATATTATTGAATAGATCCTCTCTTTATTAATATAAATTGTTTTAAATTCAATAAAAGAATATCAACTTGTTTTTATATTTTACTTAGTATTTGCATAATAAGGAGGATTTCCTGTAAGCATCTCATACATAACTACACCAAATAAATACCAATCTACTGCTTTACCATGTCCTCTTCTTTTTAGCATTTCAGGTGCTAAATATGCTATTGATCTAAATAAATTTATAAAAGATTTTAGATAATATAAATTAAAAAATAATACATACCCACAAAATGATTTAGCTCCTTCAGTGTAGTCAAGTACTCCTTCTTTTGATAAACCAAAATCAGTTAGTAATGCATGTCCTTCTGAATCAATTACTATGTTATCTATATTAAAATTTAATAAAAATTCTATAAACTGCTTGTAATTTTACCTGGTTTTAAATCTCTAAAGATAATATCTTTTTTATGAAGATACTCTAAAGAAAGTAGAATTTCTGATAAGTATATTCTAGCATCATTTTCGCTTAAGACCTTTACTTTTTATAACAATTTCCCCATATCACCGCCAGCAGCAAAGTCAAGTATTAGAAACAATTTTTCTTCAGTTTAAAATGAATAATTTAATTTAACAATAAATGGATGATTAGAAAGTGATAAGACATTTCTTTCAGTAAGTGCGTATTTTATAACATTACTTTCTATTAAATTTATTAAAAATAAAATAAATTTATCAAAATTTTTTAAGAAAAATTTATTTATTTATTTATTAATTACTCATCATTTTACTTTTTTAGAGAACCTTCATAGCATAATACTGTAAATTATCTTTCTTTTAAACAAGATAGACATCACCAAAAGAGCCTTTACCAAGCATGGAATGAATTATAAAAGAGTGTATTGTAACTTTTGATTAAATATTTTAGGATGTTGTTTTAACTTAATTTTAAATAGATTCCATTGATTATATTGAGTTGCTTTTGCTACTACCACTTCCACATTAAGATATATTAGATATAGTATTAGCAACTGTCGTGTTAGCTGTTGTAATCACTTCGCTTAAAACAGGTATATTCTGAAGAGATTTTGGATTATTTGTGCTCATCGGACGAGATTGCTGTTTTGTTCTCTTTAAGAAAGTATTTTTATTTGGGGCATTTTCTTTGCCTTGAGCGAAATATCCTTTTTTATGAAAGAAGCTTTCATTTTTTGAATGTTCCCTTGATCTAGGAGTTCCATTCTTAGAAACTTACTATTAAAATTTATTGATTGTAATTTGAGAAGGAGTTTTTTGATTTGAGATATTTTTAATTTTCTTTTCTTGCAGAGGCTTAGGAGCTGGTGAGAGAAAATCTGTATTGCCAATATTTTACTAAGTAGATAATCTCTTATTTTAATTACAAGTAATTGTTTCAATAGATATATTTTATTTACTTTGTGATTTAGAAGGAATACTATTTTCAGATTTTATATTATTTCTTTATAATTGTTATTGTAATTGCTAATTTTAGGCAAAAATGTTTTCATTTAATTATGCAGAATTTGAGGAAATATTATTTTATTACTAAATTTATTCTAATTATATTTGATTTTATTTTTATTATGATTATTTTTCAACAAATTGAATAGGTTTTTCTTATACAATTTTAAATAAAGAATTCAATTTAGCGTTTTCTGCCTCTTAAGCACTAAGCTAATTTTAATTTTTGTTTATTTAAAAATTTGTTTAAATGATATTGATCCTATTAGAGGAGTTTGTTTTGTGCACAGGGGAAGTAATTTTGGTCATATAATCATCAAAATATTTTTTAGATTAATCATGTTTTATATAATCAAAGCATCTCTTACCACTTTTATTTTTTATACTAATATCAGGCTTAAATCTATTTAAAAAGATATCTATAATAGCAGATTTACTAAGCATGCAAGCAATATGAAGTGCTGTATTCCCATTCTCATCCTACATATCTATTTCAGCTCCTATATGATTTAAATTAAAACTTATTTCCAAATTATATTTAACTTTTATACCAAATTTAAATTTTAAAACATATATTTTTATTGATTTTTATTAAATAATAAATGTATTTACCAGCTTTTAATAATAGAATGACAATTTCTTCTGATCCTTATTCAGCAGCTATCATCAAAGGAGTCACTTAATTATTTGTCTCCTAATTTATGTTTGCTTCGTTCACTATTAACTTATTTACAAGCTATATATTGCAGTTTAAGCATGCAAAGTGAATTGGAGCCCATCCTGTTTGCAAATCACAAAAATTAGGTTCAGCTTTAAGATCTCCTTTTGAATCATGTAAATATTATGAGCACTTCAAAAAGTCATTCTGCTATGAAGCTAAAAGCAAATCCATATTATTTTACTTTTTTTATTTCCACCATTCTTCCCATGGCAATTTATTTTTCTTTAAATGCTCTGCCTTAACTGTATTTTCCACAAGTTGTTAAGTGCTTTCAGGATTTCTTAAATCATAAATCTCTCCTTTTATTTAAAAAATTAATTTTAAAATTATTTATTGAGAAATGCTAGGTAGAATCTTTCTTAAAAAATACTGAATGAACTCTCAGTATTTAATAAAGTGAGTAGATTTATTTAATTAATTTAGCATAACTCCACTTGAATTTTATTTTAAAGAAAATCTGAACTAAAATATTAATTAGATTTCTTTTATTTATGTGTTTAATTCTATTTAACAGAAAACTCAAATCAAATAGTTAAAAAATTCAAATTTTCCTTTACCTGTGTCTCTATTGATAACAAGAAATTGCTAGTTTATTTTTTAATTTCTTGTAGCTGCTGGGCTTTGAAGTTTAGAGGCCTGCATTTACATTTTAGGTGGAATCTTTCTAGCTTGTTCTAAATTATCAGAGAATTCACAAACAGATCCCATTAATGAATCTTATCTTCTATGATGGGCTTTTCTTTCAAAATCTCTACATTTTTTAGATTGGTCTATTTCGATATTTTACTTAGTTTAAGTTTTCACTTATTAAGGTGCTCCTTAAGATAAATTAGGAGGAGATCTTTGTCCATTTTAATCAATCTCACATTAATTCTTATTTTTTATATGATTATTTTGATTTGTGTTTGAATTTATTTACAATTATGAATAAAGCATTTTATGTTGTGTTTTTTAATTTGTTAATTATTATGTTGTGGCTGATTTAGGAAAATAATTCTGTTATTAATGTGAAATAGGAGAATGATTTGAATTCTCTTTAGCGTCAAAGAACGATATCTTTTTAGATAATCGAGTCGGAGTTAACGAAGCTTCTCTTTAAATATGATTTGCTGAGTTAGGTAATTAATTACCCTGAGTTTATACCCTATTTTATTTATAAGGTGTTTAATCCAAATTTTTAATTTTTAAATGTTAGGCAAACATAAGATTCAGTTAATATTATAAATGAATTAAATATTTTTTGGCAATCAATTAAGATTTTGATTTAGCTACGATAATTATAGTATTTATTTTTTTCTTGCAATTTGATTCAGCAAAACTTTAATAAAATGACTTCTTAAATAAACAACAATTAAGCCTTTCAATTAAATTGATTAATATTTTGAAATAATTTGTTTTTAACAATTATTTTTACATAAATTTCATGCATATATCAAAAATTAAGAAAATTTTTTGAAAGATATTTGATCGATGGCATTCATTTTATAAAGATTAGAAAGAGTTTTTTATATTTCTAATTGAAAATTCTTATTTCAATGAATACTTTTCATTCAAGTGATTGACAAACATATTCATCAAAATTATTTATTTTTGCTATTTTTTTATATTTTTATTTTAACTGAAAGTCTTAAAGTGCTATTTTTACTTAAAATTATTTCAATTTAAATCTAGAAAATATTAAGTTTTTTTAAAATTATTTTTTTTATATATTTTATTTATTAAATTTAAATTATTTTATATTTTATCATTTACTATTAAATATAAAAAAAAGATTAATATAATAATAATTATTATTATATTATTTGTTATATTTGTTATATTTGAATGCAAGAAATATTAAAAAAACTCATTTAAATTATAGAGCAATTTTTTTATCATAAAAATTTTTAAGTGATTCAAAATGTGTAATAAATAATAATATCATTCATATCTTGATCTAAGTATATATTTGTGTAATCAGTAAATATTGTTTATCAGTATTTATATATGTTAAATAAAAAAAGACTGGTTAACTAAGTTTTTTAAAATGATTGAATTAATTAAAAAAACGAATATAAAATTAATAAATTATATTTTTTACTATTTTTTCAATAAGAAAATTATCTATCAAAATCATATTTTTCTTAATGAAATTATTTTGATATTAAATCATATATCTTCTAAATCAAGGAATTACTTAATTTAAATAAATAGCTAATATTTATGTTATATTTCTTATCCTAATTTTTTTATAAAAATGAAAATTCAATTTAAGGAAAATAGAAACTTTGAACAAATTTAAGGTGAATTCAATAAAAAATCAAGAAAAAATTGAAAGAGAGATCAATGATTTGAAATTGAAAGAACATGAATTCTAAAAGCAACTTTTGGAGGTTAAATAAAGAGCTGAATAAGGTATAGCTTTAGCAAATAGCTAAAATTTAACTAATAAAAATAACTAACTCTTAAATCTTAATTATTATTGCCTGTTAAATTAAAATATAATTCTTCTTATATTAGAAGAAAAAAATAGAATATATTTGTTAAATTTAATTAATTTTTAAAAAAATTTCATTCTTTTAAGTGATCAATACTAAGCAAAAAAATAATTTTGCTTTAAAAAAATTTTTGTAATAAAATTTAAATATTTTATAGAAAATAAATTTAATATCTTTAAAAAATAAATATCAATTATTTAAATAATTCTAAAATAAAATTAAAGGATTTTTTTAAAGTAAAATAAATTTTGTAAGCAATAAATCAAATTAATTCAATTAAAATTGCTTACAATTAATTAAAGTAATTTAAATTTATGATTTGAAGTGTAATTTATTTATATTTAAAAACAATTTTTTCCGTAATTTACAAATAAATACTTTAAATAAATAAATTTTAAAATTTACTAAAATTTAATTATGAATTAAGACATAAAAGCTTTTTTTCAATTTACAAAATTTATTCTTATATTAATAATTATCTATTTGCCATTTAATTTCAATAAATATCAATTAATTAAAAAATAATTTTCTGCTCTTTAACATAATTTTTAAAAACATTATTTTACTTATAAATTAATTAATTTATAGTTTAAAAAAAAGCTTTGATATAATTCTGTAAATTTTTTTACTAATATAATATATTTAATGATATTTTAAATTAATTTTGAAATATATGTAAGCGAAATAATTTGGTTTATTAATCAGTATGCATTAGGAAGTAATTTTAATTCTAAATTGCTTATTATAATTTTTAGGAGAGTAATAATTAACAAAATATTACGTACTATACAATTTATTACACAATAAAGATATAAATCAAATTCATACTTCTAAATTTTACTAAATACTTATTTTACTTGTAGATAAGAAACTTATATAGATAAATTAAAATTTAATGAGTAGTATTTTTAAATTAAGTAAGATTCAAGCTTGGAAAATCAATCAAAAGAAATCGTCTTTAATTTAAAGGATTGTGCAGTAGAGACCATAAATACCAAAACCAATTGCAATAATCATTATTGTAAAGTTTAATATGGTTTTATACTTGGGGAGATTTTTGTCTTGGTAATAAATAACAAACACTGGAATAATATAGCACAAATATATTCCACAAATATTTCCTGTTAAAGAAAGGAAATCAGATATTTTATCAAAAATAATACCTATAACATATGTAAGAAAAACGAAGAAGAGACGTGTCAAAGATGAAAAAATTAAAAAATTCTTATCTTATTATTTTTTAATTACTGGATCAATTAGAGGCTAAGCTTCTTAAACAGAAGAAATATATGAATTATCAGAATTATTTTCTTGAGGTCTTTCCTTATCAAAGTTTTGTGGTGCTTTAACATATATTATCTTTTTTAATTTAGATTCTACTACATTAACACAAGGAAAAATCTAAATAGGAAAACTGAATATGAGGGAAATGCAGTATGCAAATTTTATTATTTGCATAGGAATGTTAGATTATTCAAAGCTAAATAGGATAATGTCATTTACTCCGCTACCAAATGTTAGATAACCAATTAAGCCAACTGAGCAATAAAGAGTAACAGCTACAGAGATTGAATAATTTAGAACTTTGTAAAAATGAGATGGTTGTTTCATAGAGTGTCTGATGTTGAAATAAACTCCAATACCTTCGAAAGTAAATATAAAAACACCTATCGATTTTCCTATAGTGCTCCAATTAACAGCCTAAATATTACCCACTCCGTCAGTTCCCAAATAATAAAAACTATAAATCATTACTGTAACAAGAGAAACCATTACCACAACATTACCAAGCATGCTCCAAATTTTTAGCTTATTTATGTCACGGATAAAGACTAGTGGAATCAAACAACTAAGAGAAATTATTACAGAAATTACCTTAGAGCTACAAGGGTAAATACTGCCGTCGATATTGCAAAAGGACTCTTAAATGTATTATAAGAAAAATATGACATATGAAATACATATACCAGTTTAGAATGTAAAAAGGCAAGCATTGACAGCAATTACATGCCCTCTATTGGCAGTTTATTTTACAAATTCAACTACATTTTTAGCTTTACTCTACTTTTCTTCAGCTATTCTAATAATTTCATGACTCAAATAGAGCATTGCAATAGCACAAAGAGGCATTAATATTAGTCCAGCAACCCACCCACTTTGACTGAAAGCCTATGGGAGAGCAAGAACTCCTATTCCTACCAAACTCTTAAAAAGATTTAATGATGCTCCAAATACTGAGGCTTCTGATTTTCCTGTACCACCATGATGATCTATTTCTTCTTCTTCCTCTTCAATAGGCTATACTTTATCAAACTTTCTAATTAAAGCTTCCTAAGCGCTATCATCAGCAGTTGAGTTGAAGTCTTTTTCGATATTCTAATTCATATCAATTACAATGAAATTAATTATTATTTTTAAAAACTTCAAATTGTATTTTATTTTTTTTATCAAATTTTTATTATGATTGTTACTAATTTTGAAAAAGTCATAAATAAGCATCAGCTAGCTTGACGACAAATTTATAGAACAAAAATAATTAAATATTTAACAATTAGATCTAATTCTAAATTAAATGTAAACTGATAAAAATTGTAAACTATTTTTTTCAATTTTATTTCATTTATTTAAATAAATTAAATTACTTTCTCTGTGTAACTTTATCTTTATTAGATCATTTCTTGATAAAAAATTTGTAGGATAAACATTTTTAATTTAATTTTGGCTGCTTACTATAGTAAAATATTTAAATGAACTTTCTTGAGTTTTTTAGAATTAATAATTAGACGCCTAACTATTTTAAAATGGAAAAGTATTTAATTTTTGTTTAAAAATATAACTTTGAATTTTAAGAGCTGGTTAAATAAAATTCTGAATATCTAAATTTACAATTGATAAGATCATTTTTCTTAAATAATATATTTTAGTCCATAAATTGATTAAATTAATTTTCTATCCTTTTTAATATAATATATATTTGTTTAATCTATGATTTTACTAGTAGAAATGAAATGAGATAAAAATAGTATTTAGTTAGTTTTTGATAATTTTCCAAACATTTTTTTATAAATCTATTAAAGGTAAAAAAGAAATATATGTCTATTAAATTCAAGAAACTTAAAAATAGGTAAGATAACAATTTATCTATTAAAATACCTTTACTTACTTAATAGTAAATACAAATATAAGCTTAAATATTGTTATTAAAATAAATCTTATCACTTAGTAACTTAAAATTATACTAGATATAAATATTTCAAATTTATGTAAATATTAAACAATAAGATTTTTATATAATAATTATAAATTATATTTATCAAACATCTAAAAATAGACTATAGATGGAAAAGATAAAAATTAATTTTTATCTAGATTATTTTTATTAAGATATTTCACATTTTATTCTTCCTCATAAATATTTTAAATAAATTCAAGATATAGAGGAATTGTATTTAATTTTACAATTTTTTAATTATTTTTTTTAACTAAAGAAGATATCGTAAAAATAGTGACACATTCATTATTTCCTAAAAGTGTATAATACTTCAAAAATATTACTTTACACATTTTAAAAAAATAAAAATAGTTAGTAAAAATTAGGAAAAAATAAAATAAACTAAACTATTTAAAATGATATTTTTAATAATTCTTAAGCTTAAAACAATTTTTTTTTGTATAAATAATCTATATTTTTATTATCAAAATTATTATGAAAAAGTTTTTGTTTCTTCTCAATTACAGATTTTAAAAATTTATAATTTTTTATAATATTTTTTTTATTTAAAAATCAAATAATAAAATCCATAAATTAAAGCTAGTAAAATAATCAAGATAAAATAATTAGCATTTATATTGATTGTTATTTATAAAGTACTAAAAATATCTTAAAACGAGTGACGCATTATTTCAAAAACTTCATATTAAAAAAATAAAAATATGAAGAAATAAACTAAACTATTTAAAATAAATAATATAGATAGTGCTTCTTAAGCCATAAAAATTTCTATATGTGAAAATAATTTTTTTTTATTAATAAAATTATAATAAAAAAGCTATTCATTTACATATTTTATAAATTTATTTTCCTATGTCATCTTCTTTTTTAATTTAAAGACTTAGATAAAAAACTCTCTAAGTCATAAGTCATTAGCTTAAGAAATATACTTTTTATAGATCTAATTTTATGTAAATTTAGATTTGTTATATAATAAATCATAAACTAACTTTGCAATAATATTTTTGATGAAATTTAAATATATTTTATTTTTTCTATTATTTAAATTTAAAAATTAATTCTTACAAAAAATAGATTATTTTTTATTTTTCTACTATTTAATATTAAATAATAATAAAAAAATTTTGTGATTATAGATTATTTAAAATCTAAAATAATCAAAATTTCAAAATTAAATTTTAAAAATTTCAAAATCAACACAGATTAAATAAATACTAAAGTTAATGGCGCAATCTTTTAGATTTATAGACTAAGAAACATAAGATTTTTTAATGGAGTTTTCTGATCTTTAAAATAATGAAGTAGTGTAAAAATTATAAAAAGATCAGATGAAACTTCTTCAGTTAAAAAATAATTTAAATAATATTGCTAATTGTGCATCTATTAATCCAACAAAAAAATCTTAAGAAGTTATTTATTAAAATGCTTAATAAACAAATAATTTTTAGTAAGATTAGCAAAGTTTTAATGATAAAAATGCTAATTTTTAAGGAAATAATTTTAATGGAAATTTATATTTTTAGTAGAATTACAAGAATGGTAATTAAGAATAATAAAGCATAAATGATTCGTATATTATTGATAAAAAATAAAATAGTATTCGTGCTGAATAAGGAGAATAAAAAAGGGAAAAAGAAAACGAAATAGTAAAATATTAATTCAAAGAACTAAAAAAAAAAATGATTTAAAGAAGCTAAGACTAGATAATAGATGAAATATACAAGCATTAAAAGTAATTGATTTTGAAAGAAGCAACAGATAGGCTTGATAAAGAAGATCCTTCATAAAAAAGTGAGCAAAATTGTTAACAAACAATTCAATAAAATAATAGCCTTGAAGATTAAGATAAATTTAATTATTCAGTTAATAATGGATAGGCTATGAATCATTAAAGATAATAAAAATAAGATATTTTAAGAATGTTGAATCCTCCTAATTATTTAAAATAAAAATGGAATATAATATAAAAAGGCATTGAAGATCGTTTAATAACTCACAATGAAGATGGACTTCCTAAAAATTTAAATCCTATAGAAAAGAGTATTTTAAAAGAAAAAGAAAATGGCTACAAGCTGCTCAAACCTGAAGGTGAAATAGGAGAACTTGAATAGCAAGAAGAAGAAGAAGATGAAGAAAATATGAGCAACGAAGTCTTAATAACAAGAAAAATTGTTAAAATACTTGAAGAATTCAAAGAAGTTTAAAAAAGAGATTAAGATTCAATATTTCATATTGCTTTGAAATAGTATTGTGAGAAATTTCATAAAAACTATGATTGTGTCTTTACAGAGGAGAAGGATTCGAAGTTAAAAGGTTTTATTTGTGAAGTTATTGTTGATGGTATTAGATTAGGTCCTTAATTAGCTAAATCTAAAAAAGATGCTAAGACATAGGCTTGTATGTGTGCTATGGCTAGAATTATGCAATAATCTCCAAATATGAAACCTATCGAGTATTTTTAAAAATTCTTAGAATAGTCGAAAAATAAATACATAAGATTAAATGAGAATATAGCTGAAGCTATTTCATAGCATCATTAGTAAGGAGGAGTTCCTTTATCTGCAGATAATCCATTAAGTGATCTTGCCATTGCTTAAGAGATTCCTGAAAATTCTAATTATAGAGAGGAATTGTCAATCTTTGCTCATAAAAATTTACATAAATAAATAATTTGGGAGACTTTATTTGATCCTAAAGAAAAGTTATGGCTGGCCATAGTAGCTGTTGGTAATTTGTCAGAAAGAGGATTTGGTAGAAGTAAAAAATACGCTAAAAATGTTGCATCATATAAGTTATTGCAAAGATGCAAGCAGTTAAAAATGAAAGATGATATTTTTAAAAATCCAAGAAAAGTTAAAACTTAATTGCAGTTTGCTTTAAATTTAGAATAAAACGAAGATGAAGAAAATATCAAACAACAAAACAGCCTTATAAAAATTAAGTAAAGTGGAAAATAAAATGAATAAATTAATTCTAAAAGATTAAGGTCATAAGTAGAAGATTTAGAAAATGATTTAGATTAAGAAGATGAAGAGTAAGAATAAGAACCAGATTTAAAAAAATAACAGCAATAATAATAATAAATATAATAATAGCAGCAATAGCCAAACACAAAGAGTGTAGCACAAATAAAAATGAAAGAATTAATTATATCTTTAGAAGAAAAATATATTGATTATTACAAGTTAGAACTATCCTCTAACTTAAATTAATCTAAAATAAATAATGCCTCGAATACAGATGTCTTTAAGTAACTTTTAAAATACGATTCAGAGATTTAAGCAACAAAAGCCTAGTATTAATCTTTGCAAAATATGTTTAACGAAGTATAGAAAAAGCTTTTGATTGATCAATAATCTTAATATATCAAAAAATTGATTCCTATAGGGTCTTATGTAAGTAATTGTATGAATAAATATTCAACAGTTATGGATGTTGTAGCCTTATTGATGCCTTCATAAGAATAGGGAGAAGTAACATTTTTATTAATTTAAAAAAATAATTTTAAAAAAATTTATTTATTATTTCTATTTAGAATTTTGAACCTAATCGCTTTTGTGATATACTTTACAGTGAAGTTTAGTCTACTATCTTAAACAGTAACATTGGATACTTTTTTAAAATGGAATTGAACAAAGGTTGTGTTTTACTAGTATTTACTCACAATTCTTAATATAAAATCAGACTTATACCTAATTTAGTATTAGAAGAAAATATTTTGAATAAAAGAAAATATTTATAGTAAACTGAAAATCCTTTAAATGACTCAATTAAAACCATAATAGATCCAAATGAAAGTTAATTTTATAGTGATGGTTTATTGCATTACATTTGGCTAAGCTAATTCAAATCATAAATCCATTAGTATGAGAGCTTATTTAGAATTTTAAGAAGAGTCTTTAAATATTAAGGATTCAGAGTACCTATAGATTTAATAGATGTTGTAGTCGGACACGTCAGCCATCAATTTAGTTCTGCATCATTTTAAGAAAATATAGTGGGATTTGTAAAATTTATGGCATAAAATGGCTTAGATGATATTACACATGATAATCTATAAATGGTCTCTATTACTTAGCTTCATGTTAATTAAATTAAAAGTTGTTCTGAATTTGAACTTAAAAAAATAACAGAATACTTTAACAGCATTTATACAAAAAAAGCTTATGATAACTTAATAATTATTTGAAATGGTAAAAAACGAATGATAAACGAATGAAAATATTTAAATTTATGTTGTGTTTAAAAAGAAGGTGTGTGTTATGATATTTTCTTAAAAATATTTATAATTTATTATTTTAATACATAACGAGAGCTTATTTTAACAAAGAACAATACCTTGATAATCATTTTAATTTTTATAAAGTAAATATTAGTAAATATAGAAGAAGAATATGATTTACCAAAAAGAAAAACTCACTCTCTTTGGATTTTTATATTTAAAATTATTTAATTACTTTGTTTCTATTTTTATTTCCTTTACTTTATTTTTTGTTTAAGCAAAAAAGAATAAATAAATTCTACTATTTTATTAGATTGAAAAATGAGTTCATTCAAAAATTTGATAATATTTATTTCTTAATCAAAATTAATGGATTATTTATTAATTGGTGTGTATTTTTCTTTTATAAATATTTTTATGATAAAAAGTAACAAAAATACAAATTATAATTTATATTTTATAGATTTTTAGTTATTCTAAAGTCAATCACAATTTTTATTAATATTTTACAATTTATAATTTTTAATGCAAGAGTTAGTTTTCAAGATTGGTTTTTATGGTGTTAAATATATATTAATTTTAAAAATTTAACTAATTCATTAAATTAATATTAAATTTATTAACAGCACTAATATCTATCTATCTCTCATTCATAAATTAAAAATAAACTAATATTTATCAAAAAAAAAAAGTTAAAACCATTATTGATAAAGTAGTTTACTGAAGCAAAAAGCTAAAATATTAGGAAAAGCAAAGCAAACTTCATTTCTGCATTTGATAAAATGGAATTATTTTTTTCTGAATCTGATATAAGTGAATCGGATATTAATCAAATTATTCGTCCAAAGCGCCTCATGTATGGATAACATGATTTAGGTAATTTACATAAGCTTTTTAATTTGTAGGAATAACAAGCAAAATTCAATTTTTTATAAATTTAAGGACCAAACGTAAAGAATATTAAAGGCACTATGGTAATGAGAAAAGATTTTTAAGTAGTAAATTCTAGGTAGGAAAAACTTTAGTGCTCTTTGTTCTTCCCAAAAAATGAGTAGCAATCTAATTTATTAGTAATTTATTTGCATGGAAATTCCGGTTGCAGGTTAGAAGCTAATCCAGTAGTTGCTAATTTGGCCCCTCTTGGATATCATGTTTGCTCATATGATTCTTCTGGGTGCGGTTTAAGTGAAGGAAAATATGTTACTTTAGGAATAAATGAAAAAGATGATTTGCATGCGATAATAAACAAAATGAAGTAATAGTTTGGTTACACTCATTTTATTCTTTGGGGGCGCAGTATGGGAGCAGTAACAAGCTTAATGTATTGTTTAAGTATTTAAGATCAATATGTAGTCGCAGGAGGGTAATTAAATAATTTAAATGGAGTAGTTGGTTTAGTCATAGATAGCGCATTCTCTAATTTTGCTAATTTAACTAAGGAAATAGCTTCAAAGAAAATATCTTCTCTTTTAGTTAGTATAGGCATTAAGCATTTAAGAAACAAATTAAAAAAAGCACTTAATGGTATGGATTTATTTGAAATAGATTTGAGTTATGATATCAAGAAATTAAAACTACCAGCTATATTCGCTTATTCAGAAAATGATACAGTTATCTTACCAAAACACACTCATATTTTATATGATAATTATGGAGGCCCAAAACAAAAAGCTTAATTTTAAGGTGATCATAATTGCATGAGAGATTCAAATTATTTCAATTCAATCATAAGCTTCATAAACAATTATTTAAAGCACTACAAATGTTCAGAAAATCATTTTCATAGTATAGAAAATTAAGCTGCATTTAGTTAAACTAATCCATCTTTAAGATTAAACACCCTTAACTCAAGCTTAAAACTTAATTCAACTGGATTGTACAACTCTAACTAATTTTTAATAAATAATACTTTGAATACACCATTAAAGATAGACTTGTAAACTCCAAGAGAGAATCTAGTTTCTAATGCTAAATCTCACACAATAAGTGATTTCTACAAAAAAAAATCTTCTTAATAAGAAAAAAATACAAATTAAAAGCAGTTATTTTAATAATATGTGAATCAATAGAGCTAAAAACCAGACTAAAGGCTAAATCTTGGGATACCTAATAATTTGGTATCCCAATCAGTCGATTCTTCAATTTATTTCCCTATTACAAATAAATCAAATCAAAAATATGTAATTTAAAATCCTTAAAATTTAAATACTATTTCAGATAATAACGAAAACTACTTTTCATTATAATAATAACAATTACAACAACAACAATAATAACAACCCTCTTAGATAAATGTGATGAATCCATAGGCAAATCAAGATTTAAGATTACTATAAGTAAATAATTACATTAATCCGAGTATTTCATAAAATACAACATACCTCCAAAAAGGTTATTAGCAAAATCAAGTTTTTGTGAATCCTCAGTATGTCTAAGCTACACCGAGTTAAACTTAACCATAACCTTAGCCTTTGCTGCTTTCAAATATGAACTTACCAAATTACAATTAAAGTAGAGATTCTTATCACAAGGTGTAATATTAGTAAGTCAGATAAAGTTAGATGACTTCTCCTTCTAATAATTTTGCAAATACAGTTAGCTAATTAAAGATCACCAACAACTAAAACTTAAATAATAATCAAATAAAAAGAAGCTAATCCAGTTCTTCGATTTCTTTTCCAGTGTAAAAAATAGACAACAACTATCTTAACAATTTAAAAAGAATGTCTTTTATAACTGCAAACAATAGTTAAAATAACACTGTAATAAACTCTATTTATTCTTAGCCAGCTAATTTTAAATCTTCATTTAATGTATAATATTCAAATCATATTAAGCTTAAATGAAGATAGTAAGTAGCATACACATATAATCTATATTTTATTTTTTTGTTGAGTAAATTTTTATTTGTATAAAATCTTTTCATAAAAATCTAAAAAGAATCTTTTAACTTATGAACTAATAAGAGAAAATATATCATTGAGCTCTATTTAATAGCTCTTTTATATAAAAGTAATTGGTAATTTTTTGATATTTTATTTGCTATTCAAAATTTAAATAAATAATCTTTATAGTAATGGAAAAGTAATTATTTTTAGAATTACTCTATTTAAAGAGGAAGGATAGTGATTCTATCATATCGAGAAATGACTCATATAACAAACTGAGCACTTTGATTTCTCCAAGAAATGCTCATCAAATAATTGATAAAGAGGATGAAAGGATAATAACAAGACACTCCTCTTTTATTTATGATAGTAAAGATGATAAAAGCAAGAAAGTGAATGCTGATAATTCATTTACTAGTGAATAATCAGATTATTTTACACTTAAATCATAATAATATTTCGACTAAAAGATGAAAGAAGACATCCAAAAGAGCATAGGAAGAAAAGTAAAATAATACTAGGATAAAAATGGTAACAAAGATTAAATTGTGTCAAAAATAATCTTACATATGCAGAGTAGCTAGAAAAAATGCTAATTAGAAAAGTAAAAAGTGAAATATGAACTAAGAAAAATAATATAATAGTAACAAGAAGATAATTAAAGCAAACTCAATTTAAAATCTTATAACAGTTTCAATAAAATGTCTTAAAATAACCTGAGTAATGCATTTTTAAAATTTAACTCTCGTTCTGATAATAGGCCAAATAATAAAATTTTAACACAAAATAAAAGTTCTACTTCTTAAATACATTAATCTGATTTTTAAACAATAAACTAAACTAAATAGCATAATTAAGTTAATAACCAAAACTTTTTTCTTAAAGATAAATTTTAAAACAAAAATGATTAATAGATCTAAAAAAATTTTTTTAAATTGAAATAAACAAGCTAACATTAAACCATTTTAAATAGTTTTAGTGATTATGAGTAATAAAATTACACTGAATATGATAATTAGCTTTAATAGAAATAAAACAGTTCTTAAGAAGATCAAAATAATTAATCTAAATCTTAAAATACTACTAAAATATTGAAACTAAAAAGTTAATTCCACAAAATGTATTCCAAAAGAGGAACTCTGGAAGGACTCACCTTGCTTGATAATTTAGATGAGACACCTATAAATTAAAAATAAGCAATGACAGGTAAAAACACAATAAATACAAAAAAATCTTCTGATAGAATAAATGTTAGTAAATAATAATAACAGTAATAAAAAAACTAATCATAAGATTCATCTTTTAGTGAGTTAAATTAATTTTATAACACTAACAATAGTGATAAGTCAGATAACAATTCTTATATTTTGGAGCAAAAAGAAAAAACAAAGGTATTATCAAGGAAATCTACTAACATATTATTATAAGACTAAATAAATTTTCCAACAAGCCAACTAGACACCTCCTTTAAAAAATAATAAACTCAATGCCAAAGTTAAAGAATTGAATACTTTTCGTAATTCAATTAAATTCTAGATAATGTAGAAGGTGTTTGTTGTGATTTAATTGACGATGCTGAACTATATTTAGATTCTACTTTTATTAAAAGCAACTTAAGTCAATTTACTTAAAAACTTTAAGAAAACAAACAAGTTTGGTTAGAAGATCCTAAATATATTCATGTAAGAGAAAAACTGAGATAAATTGAGTAAATATTGAATTTATTTGAAATGAAATTTTATAATTTTAGAATAATGAAAGATTGTGAACAATTTATTTTTTATTCAATTTATTTATTTATTTATTTTTTCAGTTTTTTGAAAAAAGAATTTGATTAAGCCTTTTTTTATAATAGATCTTAAAAAAAAGAATAAGAATCTGATAATAATAAATAACAATTTCATCCTTACTTTTAGTTTTTAGGTTATGATAAAGTGGAAAAAATTCCAAAAAAAAGAAGTAATGAAGAAATAATAGAACAAAGATATGCCTATTTCCTCCATAAAAAAGGTGTTAATCTTAATTAACACAAATTAAAAGATACGTTAAATAAAGATGATAGTACTGATAAAGAATAAAAATAATAAAAGGAATAACAAGAAAAAAAGAAATAAATGATGAATAAGTATTTAACCGTTTTAAAGCAATGCAAACTAAAGTAAAAATAGTATTTTAGAGAAATAAATTAAAAATAAAATAAAGAAGAAAAAAATTTGACTATACCTTTAAAAAATAACAATTTAGTAAAAAATTAAAGTAATAGCTCTTTTATTCCTCTTTCATCTCCAAGATAAGGTCACAGAAAATACTCCTATTAAGGTCAAGAATAAAGCAAATCTTTTAATTCTTCTAAGAGATAATCCTTTTTTATGAATCTGGTTTAAAGTCCTAGATAATTTTTGAATTAATCCTACAAAATTTAAACTGAAGATTTAAGTAAATAAAAAAGTCAAACTTCTGAAGAGTTTTTAAAAGAAGTAGAATCAAATGAAAACCTAGTCTCTTCAGAAAATATAAATATGAATTGTAATGAAAAAATAGGAGACTATGAAGAAGTACCAATAGTCAGATAAATTCTATCAAGGTATGGAAGAATTAATGGTAATGAAGGAGATAAAGTATTAAATTAAATTAAATTTTGGAGAAAAACAGAAGAATAATAATTTTTAACAAACAAAGAATTTTTTTTAACCAAACTCCAAGAATAAAAAAACAAGATAGGTGTTCATTTAGAAAAAGCACAGGCCACTTCTTCAATCAAAAAATTACAAACGATTGAGAAAATTAAAAAAAAGTTTTAAAGTAAATAAAAAGCAAATATTGAAAAGCTTTATAAATCTGAAAAACAAATTGAAAAAAACTTAGAAGACTTGAAGATTGCTACTCAAAACATAGATTCAGTTATTAAAACTACACGTGATGGAATATGTAATTTTAAAGCATAAAATTTCAGTGATTTATCAATCTCGGTAGGAGGTTAAACAAAACTGATAAGCTCTTATGCTGGATAAAAAGTAGATTATAAAAAAAGCTAGCCTGATGCATATAGCTAAGCTATAAAATCTTTTAAAACTCCTCGAAACTATAATTGAAAAAAAAAACAAGGATTTACTTAATTAAATTAAAAAATTCTAAAATTTCATCTAAATAAAATAAAATAAAATATTTTTATTGTAAAACCTTGCTTAAAAAATGATTTATTTTTTAATTTATTGCCATTAATTCCCAATTATGAAAAGATACATAAAAATGTATAAGTTCTTAAAATTAATTAAAGAATATTTATATAAAGTATTTTTGTATGGTTACTTTCATTTAATTCTATATACAATAAATAATTTAAGAAATATATACATGAATAGAGTTAATTTTAACTTTCATAAATAAATCATTCTTTCTTGTAAAGGAAGTCATAGAGTTTAATTTTGTTTTAATGAGCTATTGATAAAATAAATTATTCGTCTAAAGTAGATATGTATTAAGCTTTAGCTAAAGAAGCTTCGCTTGAATCTAATGTAATATATTTCATTTCTATTAATGATGCTATTTAAGAATAAAAGTCAACTGACTAATCATACAAATTCAATTCACTCTATCTATTCAAGCTATAGTTCTTTATAAACTCACTTTAACTGATAAGACATTAAGCTAAAGCTATCATACGGTCAATTTTTATAGGTTTTAAAAACTATAATGTACCTTCTTACTTTCCTTTATACTATCTACCTTTATAATCTTTAAAAAGCTTTTTATCAGTACTTTCAGGATTTCTATTTCCAATCCAGCACGCTAATAGAATCATAGAGGAGTAAAATGGTAGTTTGGCTATTTAGATAGGGCTTTATAATAAATAGATAATTTTATATTAAGAATAAAATAAATAAAAATATAAAATGGATTACCTGATTAATGAAAATGACTCAGACCTAATAGATTTATTATTGGTTATTTTTTCTATGAATTCTTTGGTATCTCCTTCATTTAGGTATGGATCTTAAAGTATTAGTTTTCTAGCATACACGAAATTATCTTCTTTAATAAGGTGAACAAAATCTTTTATCTAAGGATTTTCTTTTCTATCATAACTATTGATAAGAAATTTGAAAAGTTTAAGGCAGATACTGCACATTGTTGTAGCGTTTTTTATAATAATATTAAAGTTTTATACCATATCATTAATAAATTTATCACCAAAGACTTCAAAACATTTTTTTTCTTAGTCTAAAAGCTTATTTTGTAGGTTTATTTTAATTACATTCTTCAAATTTTTAATGTCGATTGGCTATAGAGTAATAGCAGGCAGTAAATCTATTTCGCTATTTTCGAGGATTGCTTGATCTTAGAAAGTAATTCCAGAAAATATAATACAAAAATTTATCTTTAAAATGTTTTTTATACTGATTAATTATGAAAAGAATTTAGGTGTTATTGACAACTTTTCAATATTATCCAGCCATAAGTAGAAATGATGATCTTCAAAAGAAAAATACTGTTATGAATTCTCATCTAGCTCTTATTATTTAGTGAATTCATGAAGCTGGTTTATTCTATGAATTAATTAGCTTGTTTTTGTAGTTTGTTTTAACTTATAATTAAATTTAGCTTCTAAAGAAGATATTAATGCTTAAATTACAGTTTTCTTAGTTTAGCATTAAATACAATTTATTTTTACATAATTGATCTACTTTTCTTAAAGTAAATCACGAATAAGAGTAGTTTTTCCAGATCCTGAAATACCATAAATAATCATATCACTATCACTATCTAGTAAATTTGATATCAAAGACACTTATGGTTATCTCTGAACGCAGGACTTTTAAAAGTCATCAGATAACCCACTCATTATTTTTGCTTTAAATGAGTCTTACTATTAAAGTAGATTGTTTAAATTTGATATTTTGATTGACAATTAAAGTTATTTATATTATCAAAGTAATTAAAGCAAGAATCAATTAAATATCTTTTTTTAGATTAAGACATAAATTATTTATTCAGCTCTTTTTTTCAAATTAAAAATTGGTTGCATCAGATGGAGGGATGGATGAAAAAATAAATAAATAATAGCTAGAATTTAATTTTAATGTGTCTTGAAAAAATCCAATTTTAAAAAAATATAAATATTTTATATATTTGTAATTTGAAAAATCTATTAAGTAAAAGAAATTTTGTAGGCTTAAAATTTATTCTATTTTATTATAAATAAATAAGCTGATATTAAGCTTTAAAAAATTAGTCTTTTTTATTTGCGAATGTTAAAAAATAAAAGATATTTTTAATACGCATCAAGTTAATTTTTGATATATTTTGGTTATCCAATAATTACTAAATTTAACAATTGATATTATTAAAGAAATTTCATCAAAATTATCATTTTAAAAATCTTTAAACTAAAATGGAAACTCATACTCATCTAGTTTTTTCAGACTGCGAGAGTCTTTAGAAAATATACATTGCTCTCCTTGACTCTTTTATTGAGCTTGCTGACCTTCTTAGATTCCATGCCTGTATTTCTCTTTAATTATTTAGATTTCTTAAGCTAATGATATACATATATATATATATATATTACATAAAGGTGGAAGAAAGGAAGCTGGCTCATAAAACGCATTTGGAGATATTTAACTCGAATGTGATACAAAAAGCGATGAAATTATTTTCAATCATTTGAAAAAAACTGGAGAAGTTGCATATGGTTTAAGCGAGGAACAACCAAAGGTATGTTTTAAATTTTATAATAGTAAACTTCAACATATCGCATAAAATATTTAGCTTGTAGAATTAGGAGGAAATAAATATATTGTTACATTTGATCCATTAGATGGAAGCTCAATTATTGGTTGCAATTGGACAGTAGGAACAATTTTTGGTATATGGAAAAATGATGAGAAGTAAATTTATATTCAAAGATATTGCTTATTATCTTAAAATTTATTTACAACTTAGGGTTTTGATAGGTCACAAGACAAAAGATTTAATTGCATCTGGATGTTGCATGTATGGTCCTAGAACTACAGCTGTGATATATAACGAAAAAACTAAAACAGTGAATGAATATTCTTTAACATGTAATTAAAAAAAATTTTCTAAATAGACTTACATAAGTAATCAAATTAAATTTAATTAAGTGAATAAATAAAAGCAAGTTGAATGGATTTTATCATTGCCTAACATTGTTATTAAACCTTAAGGAAAGTTATTTGCTCCAGGAAATTTAAGGGCTGCAAGTGAAAATCCTAACTATAGATAATGCATTAATAACTGGATTGATTAAGGATATACTTTAAGATATACAGGCGGTATGGTTCCTGATGTATATTTTACAAATGATAACTAATTTAAAAGAAAATTAACAAGTTTTTTATAAATAGATTTATTAGATTTTCATTAAAGGCTCTGGTATTTTTACTACTATTTCCTCAAAAAGCCACGCTGTCAAATTAAGGTATTATTTTTTTTATCTTACTTTATTTAATAATAAATACTTTTTTTAATCTCAAAAATACATTAAAGTTATTGTTTTAATTAATAATTTTGAATAAATTTTAGTTATAGAAAGTACATTTTACAAATATTTTGTGTAAGTATTTCTTACAATCTTTCTAATTATTATAATTCAATAACGTCTTTTTAATTTTCTATCTGTCTGTTATAATTATTTAGAATTCAATAGCTAATTTAAGTTTTTATCTGTTATTTTTTTCTTATTTTAAATGTTATTTCTTAAAGAGTATTATATGAAGTTGCTCCATTGGCACATCTTGTTGAAATGGCAAAAGGTAAAAGCAGTGATGGAAAAAATTCACTAATGGAATTGGAAGTTACATCTTACGATCAACGCTCAGGAATTATTGTTGGAAGTACAGAAGAAGTTGATAAAATTTTATCAACCTTAAATTCTTGAAAATAAATAAAATAAATTATCTTAAAATATTAATTATCTGCATTATTTCAAATAATGTCAACCATAAATGTTAGATATTTTTTTACATTTTTATTTTTTTACTGATAATTTAATTGTATTTTTAACAAGTTTTTTATTCATAATATTATTTGGTTTTATGGTTATATATTTTCATTAGATTAAGAAAACTTAATAATTTATCATTTATTTCAACACCTTATATGTAAAATAATAAGTATTGCTCTGTAATTAATAGATATAAATAGAGAATAAAATAAGATAAAAATATTATCAAATGCATCATATAAATTTATTGAATTTTGTTCTAATCTAGTAGTAATTAATATTTGCGTTTAGAATAAGAATATTATTAGCTAACATTAAAAGTAATGTTCACCAAAAAAAAAAGAAAGCTCTATGATTATATTTTTTTATAGTACTTCGAAATTAGTAATTTGATCAATTAATAAACTTGTATTTTAAACGCATCTGTTTGAATCAGCTAAAAAAATTATTTAAATATCATAATAACCAAAAAAAAATCATTCATTCAATTAATAAATCAATTAATTAATTTAATTAATTTTTAGAGTAAAAATACCCTAACCTACCTTTATTACTCTAAAAAAATTCTTAACAAGCTAGCCAGCATCAAGTTAGATTTACCTATCATTTATAAATTAAAATATTTAATAACAAAGAAGCTGTTGTTTTAAACTTAAATTGTTAAGAATAGAAGCTATTTTAAAGTAGTTTACCACAATCTAACGTATCCAATAATTAGAGAACAGCCTTTCAAAAGTTAGGGAGATTTTTGTAAAGAAACCTATAAAAATATTTTAGAATTTCTTTTAATGAGGTTAAATCATCAATAAATATCTACAAACATTAAAGAGAATTTAAAATTAAACATGTTTGATACAAATTTAAATCAAGAAAGTAGGAGTAAAGACGTTTAATCATTTAAAATACCTCCGAGAAAATAAAGAAAAGCTTTATCTTGCAATAGTAAATAATGGAATAATTTTTTTGAAGCGATGCGTAACATGCATGAGGAACAAAAAAAAATTAGACTATCATCGCAGCCTTAGCTTAGATATTAAAATATTTAGAAAATAATGGAGTCTAATTTACATTACAAGAAGCTGTAAAGACAATTGCAATAGCAAGCACCTGAAATAGATTTAGAAAAAAATAACTTAAATTAAATAGTTTCTAATATTAACAATAAGGGAATTGTTGTTGCTACAACCACGATCAAAAATGTAGATCACTCAATAATGAGCAAATCCAATAGGAGATTTAAGTCTTTGGAATCTATATTAAATACTATAGCTAGCAGAGAAAATGGGTAAGATTAGATACAAAATAACCAAGCAAAGCTTTAACTTTAAAACAGTAGTAACTATTCCTTCTCTCCAGATAATAATAGATTTAATTCTCCAACTCTGCTTCTGTAAATTAATTAAATTTAAAAGAATACAAACAGTAGTATTGACTAATAATAAGAATTGATAACAAAAAATAACCATAAAATAAATAATATTCCTTAATCACTAGTTGATATTTAATCTGTAAATCAATCTTTAATTATAACTTAGGCAAATTCTCAGCCTCAACTGAATAATTATTCCTTATAAAATATAATTAGTGATAATTAAAACAATAGTCCTATATTATCAAATAGGCAAGAAGGCAAAATTCACTTAAAAAGTAAAATGAGTAACAACAATTCTTCTAACAAAGAAATGCAATTTACAAATTAATAAACTGAAGGACTTATTTCAAATTAGTAAAAAAATTTGTCAAATAAAGTAAATTTTTAAAAGTATTAAGTTTTTTAGTCAATAAAATTGCAAAATACATTCGAAAATGAATAGAATAATAAAAAATCTTTAAGACTAAAAATGGTCAATCATAACAAATCAAATAGCTTAGCAAATTTGACATCTATTTAGTAGAATACAAAACAACAATTATAAGAAGATAGCGCTTTCAATTAAAATAGCTAATTTTAGCTTAATTAATCAAAGTAAACTGAAACTCTTTAGTTGAACAATGATACAAGTACTTCTACATACGCTTAGTAATCTGTTTAAACATTTAGAAACTAAAGTAAATTAAGTATGCGTGGCAAATATCAGCCTATCAGCAAGCCATATCAAAGTAGTTAATCAGAAATTTTTGGGAATATTATAAAAAAAATGGATCTCTAAAAGAAATAACAAGAGAAATAAAAAGAAGATTCTAAATTGATAAAAGTTATGTAAAAAATGGAGAGTAATGAAAGCCCTTTAAATTTTTAATAAGCTCATGCAATTTCTTCTTTTCTTCTTGGTTCTAACAATTAATCATCTCCTTCAATATAATAATTTACCGAATAGATAGATCAGCATTTTTCTTCAACTTCACCATCATCTGTCATTGCAATGTAAAAATATTCTAAAATTCTAGGAGATATTGACTCAAAGAAATAAAATTTGTAAGATTCTCTTGTTGAATAGATAGAATAAAAATAAACACAGCACAATAACATAAAAATTAATTAAGATAAAGTGATAGAGGCATAACAAGAAGCATAAAGAATGCAATTCAAGCGTAAAATATAAAGATCTAATACTTAAGAAAATATGATAAACTTGTAAAACAGATATTCAAAGGTTTCAATAAATTAAATGTTTGAATAGTCTCATGATTTTGATACTTCGTTTGGTTTCAACTCTAGAAAAAATTAGTAATAGCTCTAAGAAAATATAAAGTAATACTAAATTGTAAGCGAAAAGAATATAAAACCAGCTTAAAGAGAAGAAACAACAAAGTTGATTTGGTAAAAAAGAAAAAGATCCTTAAATACTTTTTCAGATATGCTGATTAACTAAACTTAATTATCATAGATACAGTTAGTGAATCAAAGTTAATTTTAACAATAGCTTTTATAGAATTAAGCTTCATCTCGCTATAATTATTTAGATGTAAAAGCAGAAACTGAAAGCATTAAACACTCACTTTAACTTAAAAAGTAGAAAAATTTACAAGCAGCTTCTTTGAATAAAAGAAAGGAGTTTATTGACAAAATCGTTACTACAAAAAGCAACTTTCATGTTTCACCAACACTCAATTAGAACTGTATGACAATTTAAACTATGAAAGAGGATGAAGTAATAAACATGGATAAAAATGTTATTACAAAATTATAAAAATTATTTTAGAAGCAAAAGCCAAGTACTACTGATTCTCCTTCAAGATCCCCAATTAAGATGTGCTCTCCTCAAAATATTATTTTTTAAAAAGAGAGCAATGGTGATTTTGATTTGATAATCAACAAGCCTGAAACAGGTAAAAACTTAAATTCTTCTTTAAGAGAATAAACGGAAGAAAATGACACAACCAATCTAACCAAATAAATAAAACCATTAGGAGCTAAGAGTTATTCTTTTTCAAACAGATTTTCTTATAAACCATAAATAAATTAAACAAATGGATTCAATCCTTAAGAAAGATGTTAAAATTAAATTGATATGATTGATCAAAAGCAAAGAAGTCTATCTAAGCTTCTACACAAAAAAGTTATAACAGAAACATGTATGCCATTAAGATTAAATCGAAACGGAATATCTTTAACATGCAGAAATCATATTCATACATTAAAAAATAAATAAATACCTTAAAATGAAAATAATTACAATTAAAAGTATTAAATTTTTAAAGGAATGTCTAGTCTTTAAACTATTCCACATGACCTGAATGCAAATACAGATCTCTCCATTCAATTATAGAAATAATAATAGTAAGGAAGCCTAACTTTCAATAACTAAAACGACACAGACATCATATAAATAGAAAACTTAACAAATTCAAACTAGTGAAATAATAAAAAGAAAAAACATTTATTATTTTTTAAAAGAAAGATATTTTATTTTATTTTTTCAAAAAAAGGATGAGAATAATAAATAAGATTGGAATTTAGCTTAAAATAATTGAATTAGTAGTATATTGTTCTGCTTTAACAATGAAAAAAATAATTACAAGTCTAAGTATCCATGAACTAATTAAATTTTTATTTTTTAAAAATGTATATTTTGATCAAAAAAATAATTAAATCTAATATAATTAATATTATAAATAAATAATTTGATACATTATAGCTTTTAATATATAAATATTGTAGATAAACTAAAATTAAAACTAATTTTATATTAATCTGTAAGTAATCTTATAAATCTTTATCAAAAAAATTAATTATATTTTTAGATATCTTTTTTATAAACAGATAAATTTGTTTTTATCTCATCAATTAATTAAATATAAAACCCAATAAAATATGTGCTTTAATTTTTTTATCAAATATATTTTATTTTATTTTATGAAAAAAATTGCTAAACTAAATTAAAATTAATAAAAATTTTAGAATTTTTTAGCAACTAGATTTATTGATAAAACTTTTGGAAACATATATAAAATAATAAAATAAATAAAAACTTCGTAATTAGCGTTTTAAGTAAGGATGGCTTAAAAGAATATCAAAAATTATATCTAGAATACATTAATAATAGTTTTTGGCTCTACTGAAATGAAATTTAAAATTCACCAAAGGTGGGAGATTTTCACTTTTTAAACAAGAAATTTGTATTAATATTTATTTGATCAATCAGTTTATCTAAATCAATGCATTTATTTTGTGAGAATAGAAAACCTAAAAAATATCTTCAGAATTTTATTAATCAGTCTTAATAAAAAGAAAAAACTCATAAATATATATATATATATATTAATTATAATTAAAATACTAATTTTTTATAGACTAACATTTATAAATAAACAGGGAGTTATAAAGATTATTTAAAAGAAGCAAATTAGAGGATCTATATCAAAATGACAGAAAAGAGAAAGCGTGGAAATTTATCTACAAGAGGTAGTATTGATGCAGCTGATAAAGAATTTGAATGTGAAGCATGCGGTAAAAAATATGCTAGATATCCTTCCCTATATACACACATTAAGCTTAAACATGAGCGTAAAGTTGGTTTAAAAACAGTAGTTCCTGAGTTAAAACCAAAGTTGAATAGAAATCGTGAAATAGCATCAGATGTGCCAATTGTCGATATAAATCCTGATACCCTTAACTTATTTTGTTAGGTTTAATTCCTTGATTTGTTTAAAGAAATAAAGGAACTAGCAGCAACCAATGATAGTATTTGGCAATTTATAAGAAGTGAAAAGGAAGATATAACTTAAGTAAACGAAGAATTTTTGGAAAGAGGATCTACAGAAAATCTATCGTATATTTGGATAAGCTGGCAAGCATACTAGAACGTTTGGCCACCAAAAATGGATTTATAAGAATTGAGAAATTCAGGTTAAGATATTGATGAAATTTTTAATGAATCTTCAAAAAAGCACTATAGAGACTTCTTTATTATCATTAAAGAGCTTTTAAAACCAATCAGTTAAGACTTTTCAATGGAGATGTGTTATCTATTTGATAAGATAATTTAATTATCATAAACTCATGCTAATCGCTCAACATTTAAAGACGACATTGAATAAAATATTAGTTTATATTACAAAGATAATGCAAATTTACTTTTCAGACAGCTTAAATCTATTCCTGAAGGAACACGTGAATAGTTCTTCTAAAAGCTCTCTAAAAATATAGCAGGATTATTCAAATGATGAGATACATAAACTGCTATTTGAATATTTTTTATATAATGAATACTCAAAGTAATAATATTTATCTTGTAGATTTGTAATATATGGTAGGCATTCGTTCATTCTTTCATTAAGGTTTTTTGAAAATAATTAGGTGTAGCTATTCAATTATTCCACATAAAATATTTTATTGTAATAGATTATTTTCATATTTTAAAATTATAAAAAAAATATCATTCAATTGTTTTATATTTTTATTTTTCTTGCACTTTTCCTATTATATTTTGCATTATTTTTGTTTAAATTAAATTTCATCAATTTTAAATCATTAAATAAATCATCAAGTATTTATTACAAAACTCAATCCTCTTAAAGACTAAAATAAAATATTTCTCAATATAAAAAAAATTAAAGTTGATAAAATAATAATATTTTTAAAATTAACTTTAAATTTATCAAATAAACAAATAAACGAATTAACAAATAAATAATGAAAAATTTTTATAATTCAAATGAATTTATTTTTTAAAACAAATTTTACTTAAAAACATTAAAAATGTATTTTAAATTTCAAGAAAATCAATTAAATTTTTTATTTAAGAAATAAATCAGATTTGTTAAAAATATATTTTTTGATAAAAAATATTAAAATTAAAAAAATTTAACACTACAAAATAACAAGCAAGCATTTAAAATATACTCTCTTAAATATAATTAATTTAAAAAAATTAAATGTTTTCAATTTAATAAAACTTGGTTAAATTATTCATATTGAGTGTTTTTGTAAAGAAGAGAAAATTATAATGAAATTAATTCTATGATCTTTTAGGAAATTTTGTATGGAATTTTCATATTATTAAGAGCAAATTCTATAGCAATTTTCCATTAAATAGGTATCGTTATGCTTACATTAAAAGCTTAAAGTGCAGAGTGCAAATCTTAGATACTATATATATCAAATTCAGATAGTAAGGTCAATAAGAAGAAATTCAAAGCCCTTAAACCACTTTGTAGTTAAGTTGTGTCTGCAATAGTTAGACTGATTTTATCTTCTGGGAATTTTTAAATAAAACTTTCAAAACACTCATCTTTGTGCATTATTGAATTTATTTCTTATATGAGATCCTCCAAGAAATTGATATTATTGGTCTCCTATTTAATTAGAGTTATAGGAGATTTATCCAAATCTAGCTTATAAGACATTTTCAAGAACTTTATTTTAATATCGTTTATAAAGTGTTAAGATAATCCTCTGTAATCAACAATCCCAGTTAGGAATGAAGCCAGCTTACTGAGGTGAGAACTCGTTAAATGTGGTAATTTGGACAACAAAAAGTAAAGATCAAACCTTCCATGAAGTGAGTAGATAAATTCAAGAATTACAGAATGGCAGAAAAATTAAATAACTTCTTTATTATTCTCAAATGCTTAACACATCTAATTATCCTGTTGAATCTTCCATATATAATCTTAAACGAGCTGATCGTATACTTGTTTATCTTTAAGAAGATTACTCATAGTAAGTGTAGAGGAGATTTTGTAGCGAGCTTTTTCGAATTATTCAAGGAATCTAAAAATAGTTTATTGTCTATAACCTCTTTACTTTAATGATGTATAAAATGTGAGTTTAAGGCAATAAAATTCTTTTTACCCAAAATCTTTAAAGTAATGTAAATATGGCTACATTTCAATATCAAAATTACTCTTTTAGTCTATGGAATTTATATAATTATTAGCATTGATATTAAATAACCTTTCTTGGTTGCATATAATTGTGACAACTCTAGTTAAAGTTGCTGTTTTTTCCTCTGCACTTAACTATGATGAAAAATTATAAGGCAATTTTTAATTTAATTCTTCCAGAGACTCAACAATTGTTTTAAGAATTCCAGATGAGCCACCTATTTCATTAACTAAAAGACCTTCTGTTATGTACTTTTTTTGATATTCAAGACGCTCAATAATTTATTCTATTGCATGAGTGTTGTAGTTTAGGGATTTAAGGGTTTCTATCAGAATAATTTACAGCTACTCAAATACCTAATAGTGTATCTTAAAACTAGCAAATGTATCTGGATTAAATACCTTTGAGTCATCTATAAGAACAAATTTCAAGAAAACAGAATAATAATGCTACAGATTTTGCATTTTTATATTATAAAATTCTAATAAAGAACTTAATTTCTCTGATAAAGTTAAGTTTTGTAAGATATGAGAATTCATAATTTCATTTAATTCAATGTATATTGTTGCAAGTCCTTTCTATTTTGAAGGTTAATCTGTTTGGTTTATTTAAGGACGAACACGATTGGATTAGCTTTTAGGTGAATTTACAAAGCTTGACCTTGATTCAAAGCTTTAGTATCTCTAAATAGATCCAAGCCTTTTTATTTACATTTCTTAATTTTGTACTTTATTAGGGCTATTTTGCTAAAAACCAGATTATTATTGATAATTTGGAAAATTTAGGCTTACATGACTACCATTATTATAGTTATTGTTTAAATCTCTAATGGAAGATGTGGAATTTTTATCTTCTTCTTAATCTAATTTTTCATAGTAATTCTTTAAAATATCTTCAAAGCCTATATTTAAGAGAGCTTGTTAATTATTTTTATTACTGATTGGGGTAGAGATCTTTTATATCGTATTTAAACTATTTTACTCAGTTTTTTATGTTTCGCTACTTTACTTCACAGATACTGACTTATTATTTTAATCTATGTTATTTAAACTATTTTTACGACTACTCGATTAGCTATCAACACTTTCTTCTGTATTATTTGACTATTGTTTCGAAAGGCATGATTTTTTGTAATTTTCGTTTATGTTTGTGGGACTATTAGTTTGGCTGTTATTATCGTTGTTATTACTGATTCCTAACTTTAAGTCAGAATCAATTACAACTATTTTAGATTACCTTCTATTCATATGCATTAATGGGTTGTGCATCTTCGAAAACATTGATATTGACTGCTTTTAAGTACTTTTTTGTAGAGTAGGACTGTTAGTAGAGCTTTATCCGCTTTCATTGACTTATGATTAAAATTTATTTAAATCATTATTGACTTTCGAGTTTCTTTTCTAATTTTATGGGGTTTATTCAGAATCAAAATTTTTATTTTGAATCTGTATTTTTAGTTCAGGAAACGGATTGTTTAAGGATTATAATTAATCAGTAGAAGCTGAAGTAAAATTCAAGTTTGAAAATTGTGATCTTCTCATACTAAGTTCATTATTTTATTTAGTTATATCTGTAATTGCTTAGTTTTTAAATTAGGAATGATTATCAAAATCTTAATCTCCTTCTTATGAGCTTTGTTATGTATTTTAATTTTGTTTATTTAGTTGCATCGATGATCTCCTAACTTAAAAAAAAACATCTTCTAAGTTACTTAATTTAGGAGTTTAACTACCTTTTGGAGACCCTTTATTCAACTAAGGTGAATGTGATAAATCTATATTTTTATTCGTAGTTTGATTATTACTCTAATTTTTTTTGAGCTACTGTATTTCCTAAAGCAAGGGAAATTGTTTGTTGTTTTAATTTTTTTAAGAATCTCCTAAATTCATATTTGTCTTGAAACTTATTTGATGCTCTTGACGTTTTCTTTCAAATATCTTTGTTTCAAGGCTAGCATAATTCTCTTGGTACATAAATACTTATTCCTCTAAAATGGCTCTGACAAAAGCTGATTTTATTTCTTCAATTTCATTTTTTATTTTATTGCTTTATGTTTCTTTTTCTTGGCTTCTAAAAATTGTGTTGGTCTTTATATCTTTTTCATTTACTTCATCACAGGAAATTATACTTTTAAAAAAATGAAAAAATGTAAATATAGAGTTATGGTTTATGTTATTTTTTAAAATAATTTTACCTTAAGCTTTCTTATTATTTAGAAAATTAACTTTTATTTTTAGATAAAGTTGGTGAATTCTAAAAAAATTATTGAGCTAGAACCTAATTGGGGTTTTCCATAGATTTTTTATTATCTGAAGGAGTCACAGGAGATTTCTTGCCAGTAGTTTGCTTAATTTAACTTGGAGAGGTTGCTGGACTAGTATTATTTTTTTATAAGTTTTTTAAGTAAACTTTATTTTTTTTGTAAGTATAGGGTTTATGCAAGACAAACTTAGATTCATTTATCTTTACTTATCTTTGTTCCTAATTTTGATTATCAACATTTATTGTCTCTTATTAAGATGCTTTATTGCTTTCCAATAGATTATTCTTTTGAATATTTTTTGTTGATTAAGGATTATCTTAGCTAATATCCACTTCACTACTTTTATTAAATTCGCAGGAATTCTAATTTGATAATTTGTTTATTTAAATTGTTAAATTTTTTTTGTTTTGTGAAAACAATTTATTTTCAGTTTTTATCCTATCTTGTTCACCATCTTATTAATTGAAGAAATTATTTTAAGTTACACTAAACTTCTAAATATTTTAAATTGTTTCTGAGTTAGCTTTAGATATTGAACTATTTAACTTTTCGCTGAAATTTTAGATTAATGGAGACTAAACTCTTTGAATTTGAGAATTTTTTTACAGATTGTTTTTTGTTACTTAACTTTATGAAGTTGATTAGTTTAAGTTGAACTAATTTTTTTGGAGGTGACTAATTTTATTTAAAAATATCATATTACTTTAATTTTAAAACAATTAATTTTTATTTTACTTTTAAAATTCCTTTGATTAATTTTTATCTGATAAAAGCTAGTTATTTTATGAAGAATTCTTGTATTAACTTGCAAAAAAATATTCATGTAGTTTTTCGGAATTTAAGCTATGTTCTTTAATATTACTATTAGGATCGATCTACTTGTCATTTTCTTCTTTCAAATTTATTGAGTCTATTTAGTTTCTAGAAGTAAAGCTGTGTATATTTTAAGACATTTTATTAAACGCTTTTTATTCTATTTTTGTCTTAGAGCTACTTAATTAAATGCTTGTTAAGTTATTTTAAATATCTCTATCACTTATTTTTGAAAAATTTTGAGAAAAATTCTGCTTTTCGTTAGGATTAATAAACTGTTATTACCAATCCTTAAAATCTTTTCTAAATTACAAATCTTTTATTTCATTTAATTGATTATTGTCTACTTATTTAAATATGTTTGGAAATTGTGTGTTCTGTTAAGACTACCTTTATTATCTTAAAAAGAGTTTATTTGTATTGAAATTGTTTTTGTTTATACAACTTCTTAGTTCTACATTCTATGTCTTTATTAAATTTCTACTATGTTAATATGATCCTTAGAAGCTAGGTTAAGTAAGCACAGAAGTTGCCTTCTTTATCTTAACTGTATTGTGTTCTTCTCTTATAGGGATATTCTCTTCTTTGATGGAATCTATGTTATTTTGGTCTAGTCTTTGAATTAAACTTAAACTTCTACTACTATTAGACTTCTAATCTTAAAGAAAGCTGCTTGTTGGAGAATTAGATAGGGACGATTAAGGTGAAAATCCAAATTTATTATTTGAATGGAAATGTCTATTATCTAAAGTCTGATTCATTTTATTACTGCCGCTATTTTGCTATAAACTTTTTATGATTAAAATTAGAAAAAAGTTAAACATAAATATAATTTTAGAAATATGTATAAAATATAATTAATGGTTAAGATTTTTTTTACCTGTGTTTTGTCTGATAGAATTAAACAGAGCTTTGAGACATTTCTTGTATTGGTTTTGATGCTTCTTAATGCAATTTCTTTAGATCAATAGATTAAATCTTGTATATCTAATTAATAAAGCTAATTGGTACTTTTTTAAAGTCTCTATCACTCATTGCCTCGTACTTAGATATAATGAAATTCTAAAAGGGTTTTTTTATTGGGTTTTTAGAATTACTTTAGGCTGTATTAATTTAGTTTTACTCTTAAAAGATATTTTAAAACTGAATACCTACATCTGCTTTCTAAGTCTCTTAGTCCTTCTGAGTTTATATAGGTTAGTTTATAGATACTCGCATAAGTCTACTTATTATTAAGATTTTTCTTTTACTTGTTTTTTACAGTGTATTATTTTAGAGAAAATAAGCTTATATATAATATATGCTGATTTATGATTTAGCAAAATAAATATATTAATAGTTAACAAATAAATAAACAGATAATATGTATATGAATTAATGAATCTAAATTTTAATTAATTAATTTAACACATTAAAAATCCACAAAAATCTCAAATTAACATTAAAATTTAGGTTTATAAACAAATAAAATATCACCTATGTTAAAAATTTAGAGTTTCTACTTAACAATATACGTATCTATATTCTTATTTATAATATTTTTTATGAAATGTCTTAAACTCTGGTTAAAAACTAGTTGATTTTTATAATAAACATTTTGAGTAGGAAAAGAATAAAACACTATTTTTTCAACGTATAACTATATTAAATTTTCACTTTAAATAGATATACTTTTCATTCTAAATTTAGAAAAAAAATTTCTTTTGAAAAAAAAGAGAATGGTTTAATTATAAATCTAATTATTATTCAATTAAACATTGAATCTAAAATATTATTTTTTTATAAAGATGATAAATTTTTAAAAATTTAAAAATTAAATATTTAAAGAAAATCTATTTAAACTGCTTGCTTTAAAATAATGCAAATTATTTCTAAGACATTTTAAAAATATTTTAAAATTTTTAAAGTATTGCTTTTACGTTTTTTAATTTCTAGAAATGGGTAATAATTATTAATGGTCTCTTTAATAAATAAAAAATAACATTATGCATAAATTTTAGCATTTTCATAAAATACTCATAGCATCAAGAACTTTTTCTAAGAATTCACTTACTTTATCTCCTATTTTACTAGTCTAAATGACATTTATTATTTAAATTTATTTGATAATACGGGGATCTAAGTCTCTTAAGTGAAGATCCTTCTCAATTTTCAACTACCTCATATATAAATTTATAAGATTCTCTTAGCTTTCATTTTAATCGCCGTTATCTGCATCTTCTTTTCTTTCCCCTTTTTTAAATGGATTCTCTTCATCTACTACAAGCACTCCCAGAGAAACTCCTCTTAGATATTCCTCACATGTATATTATTTTAAAAAAGTTTTAAATTCTTAAATCATATGTTCATCTTGCTCAAACAAGCATATTACTAGACCAGAGATTTTTATTGTTTTTATTAGCACATTAATAGTGCTAGTAAAATTTAAATCATTATATCTAAGAAGCCAAACTGCGCATTCATTTTCATTTTTTCTTTAAATCATTGTGATTTTAATGTTATCAACATTACCTATTGACTCTATTTTATAGTTATAGTTGTTGAAAAATTTGTCTAACAAATATTTATCTTCTAAGCAGTCGCTTCCAACAAATAATATATTTCTTTTGTCAAACACTTAAATATTTTAATTTCCCATGTTTTCACTTCTAAAATATTTTATATTCTTCTGAAAACGCTTTTTTTACTTTATTTGATTTAATCAAACAAAAATATTTAGAAACTATATTTTTAAATAAATCAATTAATCAATTAACCAATTAGTTTTTCTATAAGTTTTGAAAAGCTTAATATTGCTTTAAATTGTAGAAATTTTGATTAAATAGAATTCAAATTTTTTATTTTAAAAAATTTAAACATGAATAAATAAATTTATTTTATTTAAAAATTTTATTTTATTTTCTAAGCTTCTGTGATTATTTTTTTAATTATTTTAAAATTAATTTAAAAATATTCTTAATTTTTGATGTAATACAGAAAATTCGTGAAGAGCAACTATTCGTTATTAAAATTCAAGAAGATTTTATCAAAAATAAAATCAGAAATAAAATAAATTAAAAATTTTGATTTAGTCATGCAAAATTCATAAAAATCTTTAGCAATAGTTGGTATGGGAATGGCGGGTCTAGGCTGTGCCTGGAACCTCACAAAAAATAAGACAAACATCAACCTGATGCTCCTCGAAAAGTCTTAGAAAGTTGGCGGAAGAGCTACTTCAAATTCGCGTCATGGATATACCTATGATCATGGAGCAAACTATTTTACTTTTGAAGGACTATCTTAATCTTAAAGAGTGATAGATATAATTAAAAAGCAGCTTCCTGCAGAGGATTTAATTTAGATAACAAAAGAGCTTTACCTTTTTGACAAGGATTCTAAAATTTATCAAACAAAAGATACTCAACAAACAGAAAAGTTAACTTACAGAAAAGGTTTAATCTAACTTGCAGAGCTAATTTAGAAGGATTAAGATCTGAATGTTAAGTTTGAATATTTTGTTGATAATTTAAAATATTGTCAAGATACCAAAAAATGGACAATAACTTATTCAGATAAAGCAAATAATAGCAACAAATAAGATGTTATAAGCACAGACTATATTTTATTAACTCCACCAGCCCCATAAATTGTTGATTTATTTAAAAAGAGTGAGTATCATAAAAAAGATGAAATTATGCAAATATTTGAGAAATGCAAATATAAAAAGTAGTTATGTCTTGTCATTGCTTTTGAAAAAAAAATCTAGGACATCCCATATTTTGCTTTATTAAATGAAGATAGGTAGCATTCGATAGTCTGGATTACTGTAGAAGATTAAAAGGAAGGACATGTTCCAGAAAATAAATCACTAATTATATGCCAAATGAGTGAGTAATTTTCTGATGAAAACTATGCAGCAAGCGATGAAGTTGTTATTTAAAAAGCAAAAGAAAGCTTAGTTAAATTGATGCCACAATTAGAATAGTAAAAAATGTTTGATAGTTAGAAGTTTTGTTGGGTTAAAAGGTGGAGATATGCTCTTCCTAATAATAACAAAGTTTCTGAGGAATCTCTATAAGAATTTTAATAAGATGGTTTATTTTTTGCAGGTGATTTTTTGATTGGAAGAGGAAGAGTTTTATAAGCTTTTGAAAAAGGATTAATTGCATCTGATCAGATTTAAGCTAAACTATGAGAGTTTTACTTACTTTTTAAAAAATATTATTTTAATTTAAATATTGTAAATAGATAAATTAATTTAATTTTTTTTATTTATTTTATTATCAAATATAATTGTTAATATTATTTTATTTTATATAGTTGATTTTTAGATAATCTTTCAGTAAAATATATTTTTTATTATTTGCAAAATAAATTAATCTTTGAGTCATTTGAAAGTATAAAAAGAAATTTAATTTTAAACAAATATAAATATTAATTTAAGAATTTTGATTTCAGAAATTTATTTTATATTTATTTTTTTAATTCAAAATAAAAATTGATTGCTTTTTTCTACTATCTTTGATTATTGTCAATTTTAATTTATAGCTCTTAATTGATTTTCAAATTTCTTCAAAAATAAAAAAGAAATACAATTAGAAGCTAATAATAATTATCATTTAAGAATTTGAGATTTTTTTTTAAATATTAAAATAAATTTCTTTTTCTATCTTTGATTGATTATTGTCAAATTTAAATTTTTAGTTCCTTACAAATAACTTATTAGCAAAACAAACTAATTTTTGAATCTATTTAAAATATAAAAGTAAATACATTTTAAAGCAGATTATAATATTTAACTTAGAAATTTTAATTTGAGAAATTTATTTATGTTTGTTTAATTTTTTTACTTTTAAAATTAAAATAAATTGTTTTTTATTTCAATTGTTGATTTTTTTTTTGTCAATTTTGATTTTATAGATCCAAATATGATTATAATTGAAAATACAATAAGCTGATTTTTAATAAGTCTCTTGAAAACATAAACACGTACATATACAACAAAAATAAATACCCATGAATTTCGAATCGATTTTTTAATTTAAATAGTTTATAAAAATAATCTATTAGGTCAATTTTATTTATAATATTCTTAATACTACATTTAGTAGCCAAAACAACTAACTGTAAATAAAGCAATAATTTCTGTTTGAGGTACTGCAACAAGCGAAATATTGGGAACTCTTTGAGGTTTCTTAAATTTTAAACCTGTATACTGCTAAAAATGCATATCTATAGAATATGTACTATTGGAAATATTCTGAATATAAAAGTATCCATAGCCTTACTTGTGATCAATATGTTTGCAAAACATGACTTATCCTTTTAATTTTAAGTTACTGTTTTTTCTAGCATGAGTTTTGAAGCATTCTTCCAAAAATTAATTAGGAATTTATTTCTTTTAAGTAGGTTATATTTCAGTTGTGTCAATACCGTAAGAGCTAACTACATATGATGTGAATGTAGGTAATTCCCATTTTACTTTAGCTTATATTAAATATGATCCAGGTTCTAGATTACATTCAATAAAAATTTCTCTACTTTTCTTTTATTATGAACCAATATATTTTATATTAGATGCTCCCTCTTGATCTAGTAATTACATAACAAAAATTCTTGAAATTCCTGTTTCATAGTAAATGTCTTTATCAAAGTTTCTTTTTGATGGCTATACAATAGAAATGTAATATGTTCCTTTTGTTTTAACTTATAGTGTAAAGTATTGTGAATGCTTTCCATCTGACTCTAAAACTTTAATGCTTGAGTATTTAAAAAAATCATGGTAATAGCAAATTGTAATTTAGTTAAAATATTTATAGAAATCTTCTAAACTCATATAAAATATTCCATCCTATTTTTTTGTAACTCTCAATTTTTCTCTAAGCTCTGGAGTCCAAAGCTAGCTTTCATCAGACCAATCTCCTTTCCATTCTTTTTTACCCCAGGGATTCCTTAGTCTTACGAGCATAACTTTACCAAGAATGTGGTGATTGATTTCTTTAAAGCTTCATTAATATTAAAAAATTTAGTTAACAGATAAAATATTTAAATACTGTTAAAAATATTTACCCTATTAAGCTGTAAGCATGAGAAGTTACTAGACCTAATCTGTCTGCTTATGATTTTGAAAGATCAGAGTTATCATTAGCAGCTGTAATTAAAAATCTGTTCTACTCTGAAAGAGCATCCATCAATATTGGCAACAGACTTTGATTCATTTATTAAATTGTATTTCCATTAACTTAAACATCTTCATATGTTAAAAAATTAGCAGTAGGAGCACCAGTAAGATCCCTCATTGCTTCATGACAATATCCACTTTCAATTTTTGCATAACTGTTAAATAATTTTGCCCAAGCTTTTTCAATGAGCAGAACCCATAATTCATTTCCATTTGCTTTAGTGAAAGCAGGTTTTTTATGGATACATGGGATGTGATCATCTACGTAGACAGCTTTCCAAGCACCATCATGACAAATTTTCACACAATAAATACCATATTTATTAGTTTTTCTCGTAATAAATAAGTTTAGTATTCTATGAGGTTCTTAAGCTAAACAAGACAAAGCAGAGAGAAAATAGCAATCTCCTAGCATACCTTATTGTATATCGTTTGGAGAAATAAGTTTCCCTAAGCCTACTCTACTTTAACTGACAGATTTAAATTTCTCAAACATACTATATGGTTAACCATTAAAAAATCCTACTGGTCTATACCACTATTTATTTAAAAATTTTAAAAGCATTAATAAAAAAATAATATTTTTTAATAAAATAACTTACTCCTAAATTTCTCCACTCATAATAACGTTTGCTACTTTAATCCTTAACTATAGAATCTTATGAAGGAGGGAAAGATGAATCAATAAATTCTTTATCGTTTATTTAGCAATCATAAAATTTTGTATAAAACTCCTCAATCCCTTCAATTTATTCATCTAAAATTTCAAAATAATCTTCACACTAACTGTTCAACATATAATTTTATTGGTTATTATTTTAGATTTAATTAATCTGTAAATTATTTTATTACCAATTATTGTTTACTACTTAAACTTAATCTTTAATGTTATTATTATTCATATTATTGTTATTTTTAATATTTTTTTTATCTTCAATGATTTTATTATTATTGTTATTCTAGATATTCACATTTTAATGAAATTAAGGTACCTAATTATTTGGAATTATTTAATTTTATTAATAAAATGGTATCGAAGGCGGATAATAAAAATTCGTATTAATATTTTAATTGTTTTAAAATATTCTCTAATTATTTTTATTATTTTATTGATGATTATTGTGATTTATTTTATTATTTATTATCATTGGAAAATTTATTATTTATATGTTACCATTTATATTTTAATTTTAGTAATATAAATTGGGAGGTGGTGGGAATGGTAAGACTTTATTCTTTTAAGAGTTTTACTACTTTTCTATCTAATTATAGTAGTTATCTTTCAGATTCATAAATTCTAAGAAGTCTTTTATATAAACATATTGTGAATTATCATCTGAAATAAGTGATTCCTTCAAAAACTACTGTTCTTATGCTGATAACTCAATTCCATAACTACCTAAAAAGAATACTAATTCTTAAAAGGATATTTTCTTAGATGGAAAGATATTCTTGATATCATTCAAATTTATAGCTTTTTTAATGTGTTATTCTTTTAAAAATCCTAATTTCTAGTTTAAACTTTCAAAGCTGTCTTCTGAAATCATTTTTTCATTTTCATTGAATATTACTTTATCTTTTTTACCAATTAAATTTTGTTTATTTTAATCTCTTTCATTTGCTTTATTTTCTTCTTCATCATCAGATTCTTCATTAATCAAGATAATATCATTAAATACTTTGTCTTAGTTTTATTAATTATTTTATTTATCATTTTATTAGCTTAAGTTATTTTGTAATTATTGATTATTAAGTTGAGCGTTTGGAAACAATTTACCAGGCGAATTACTATTTTAAACATTAGCAACATTAATAGGATTTAAAGAAGGATATTTGCTGCTAATTTAGTTAAAAACACTCTAGATAGAGGATATTTAATAATTATTGTTTTCATCCTTTGGAAACTATTGCAAAATAAATAATATTTATTCATCAGTAATATTTCCTTTTCTATCTTTTAAATATGAACTAAGCTAATCGGCATTTAAAAACTGTTTGCCTAAAGAATAATTTAATAAATCTCGCTAGAAAGACATAAAATTATTATTTGATTGATTGCTATAATTTTATTTAATACCTCTTAGTATTTTAAGGCAATCGCTTTCAATATTTTCACTCATAATTTTAAAAAATCCAAATAAATCTTTTTGATTTTTTTATTAAATTAAGAAATATAATTAATGTGCTTGAGATTGATTTTTGATCAGTTCAATAGTAAAATTAAAAGGATAATCAAAAATTACTTTAAAAAATAATAGACAAAGACTTGTCTACAATAAATTAATGTATAGAAATGTTCTTTCTGCTTATTTAGTCTTAGAAATTAACAGTAGTACAAGTTTTAATTAAATTATATTCACAAATCTAAAAATAAATAAAAAATTTAAAAGTATTTTAAATAAATTTATTAATCATTTGAAAAACAAATATTAAAAATGTATATGATATATATTTAAAGCTTATTAAATAAATATTCTGGAATTATTTTAGTATCTTTCATTAAATTTGTTAATTAAAACATATTATATAATTGATTTGCTTTTAATAAATTTCAAAATAAACACTCACTTCAACAAAAAATGTATCAATTTAATATGCTTGATAGACCAAATCAAATAAAAAAAACACCAATTTAGTTTTTACTCTGATGATTTATGATTATTTAAAAATCATATATTAAATAAAATATTCTTCTTGTCAAAGATATTGCATTTATAATATGTTATCCTTCATATAAAAACTTTTCAAATATTTGATAGCTCAAATAAGATTAAGAGTTTCATTTATTTTTATAAATTCTAGAAAAAAATAGATTGAAGAATATAGAAATATTTTTTTTCTGATCAGTAAGGTCTAAGAAATTAAAATAAATTTGAAAGCATTTATTTCAACAAAAAATGCATTATTTTTTTAAATAATTTAAATTTCTTATTACATTTGAGAAATATTTTGTAAAAACATACTTGAGAGCTTGTAACTATTTTTAAAATCTAGAATTAAATAAATTAAAAAATTGAATATTTTTCTAATACTAAATAAATGTGAGGTTATATGTAATATAAATTTCAAATTAAATATTGCAACAAAAAATGCATGGATTTTAACTCTAAAAAAATAATAGATTAAAATTAATTTAATTTAACATTTATATTGCTAAACAAAATCTTACTCAGTACTAATTGATATTTATAATAATATTTTTAAGTAAATTAAAGAATATTAATATTATTATATTTTGCTATTTAAAGATTTAGAAATATTAATTTTAACAAATAAATAATTATTTTAAAATTTATTTTTAAAACATCTTAAAAATATATAATTTATATAAATTAACTCAGATTATATTAATTTATTTATTTATTTATTTATTGTGAAATTAATTAGAGAAATAAAATATAAATTTATATTATGGTTTATTACTTTAGTTATTGATTGTAGAAAATTTGAAAACAAATAAATGAAAATATAAACAAAATATTTAGCAAAAATAAATATATGATCTCAAAATTGCATAAAATCTCAATCGAATTTAATCATAAATTCTCCACATAAACCCATATGATCACTAGGATATATTGTTTTATCAGTTTCTAAATGTTTATCACCAAATATATGAATATTTTATGGTTTAATTTAGTTACCTTTGAACCTATTATTTTTATATTATTAATTTGTTAATATAATAAAATTTAAAATAAATTAATTATTGATTTTATAATTTAATAAATATTTATTTTTCTAATCAATTAAAATTTATTTATGTTTTTAAAAATTATTTTTATAAAAAAAGAATTTTTATTTTTATTAAATTAAAAATACCATATATAATCAAAGCAGCCTTCTGGATCTGTATCCATATTCGGTGCTTATAAGCCTGTAGGAAATGTAATTACAGGTTCTTAACCATGAATTACTTAATAAGTTGACTTAAATCCCATTTCAGATAAATATTTATAGTTTTATTCTTCTTTAGGTGTCAAGTTAAAATCTCCACACAAGAATATGTTATCGCTTTAAAATTTGGTTATGTTATATAACCAAAGATGAATATTCTAAAGCTAATGATAACGAATCTACCAATCAGGTACTATGTGATGTAAGTGAGTATTGACTACCCAAAAGTAATTTGAAGGATCTCCATTTAAAGCAAATTTGATAGCATGGGCAACTCTAAATCCACTTAAATGCATCTTTTTATCTTCTAATATCTTTTAAATTTAAAATTATTAAAAATTAAAATTTAGGCATTTCAATTTAAAAACGTAAAAATGTTAGTCAGATAAATAATTAATTTTTTTTATTGATCAAATAATTATTTTACAGTCAAATTTTAATCGAAGAAATCCTTGTTAGCTAGTATAGTATTACCGTCTAATTTTGATTCTGGATCAGCACCAGGACGTATGTGGAACTTAAGCTAAGATTCAGCATGGAATTAGTGATAAAGACTTCTGTTTTTATCATCTTCTACTAAATGATCAACTTGATTATCCCCTAAAAATGATACTTCTTATAAGCCTAGATTAGAATATATTTAGAAACAAAATAATTTATAATTCAAAATTCCCTTCTTTAAATATATTTATTTACACATGATGTCACTTTATTCACCCTAAATGGTCTTCCTCAAAAATTCTTTCCTTTCATTGTATCTATCTAAAGTGAAAATATAAAATCCAATTACTTTTCAGAAATTACTTAAAAATGAAATACAATTAATAAATAAAACATATTTAAAATATTTTCTCTTTCTTTGTTAGCTTTAAATTAAAAAAGTAAAAAACTTACCTTATGTATTTCTAATATTAAAGGTAGAAAGAATTAGTTTAATTTCTTTTCTGATCATTTTTCTAAAAGAATTTATATATTTATTTAAACTAGTGATTTTTACAACAAAGTACAATTCTTTTCTGATAACTAAATAAATAAATAACTAACTAAATAATAAAAATTAATTAATTTTACGAATGCAAATTTTCTTATCTTAAAATACAAAAAAAGACACTAAACAAACTAGATTAAAAAAACCTTCAGTATAATTTGTTTACTCAATGTGAACTAATGGAATAGTACTATTAATTATTAAAGGTTAAATATATAAATTCATTAACATAGATTATTTAGTCCCAGCTTAGACATAATATTTTTTAAGTAATATTTATACTTGCTAAAGTGTGAATCCTTAATAAATTTTTGTACTTAGCATATTTTGTTAATTTAAACTTTTGAAAAATTATTTTTTATCATTTAATTTTACTAAATTATTGTTTTTTAATTTATTGATTTTTGTTATTAGAGATATTTGAAAAAATAGAAATATTTTATTTATTTATTAACAGTATTTAAATATGTATTTAAAATAAACAACATTAAAATGAGATTATTTATATATTATATATGTATAGAATATTTTTATATGCTTAATTGAAGAATATAATCTTGATACAAGCAAATTCTAAAGTTCTAGAACAATTTTTTTTGATAAAGTAATAATTTAGTATTTATATAAAGTAGAAAATCTATAATTTTGAAGTAGTAGCAATTGATTATTAATAAAGGAAGTATCAAGAATATCCAACAAACTACATATTTAGCATAAATTAGTCACAAGCTTCCTTTTTCTCATTGTTTCTATAAATTGGAGTTCTGCAATGTGGGCAATTTATTGTTTAGTCTTATTTCTTAAAATAGAGAGATTGCTATGAGTTTTAGTGAATTATATATTTAGACATACAGCTTGTGTGAAAAGCATGCTTGCATTTTAAAACTTCTATTTCATCATTGAGTTGGTTTAAGCTACAGAAACAAAAGCAGCAATCTTCGTTATAATAGAATTAAGGAGTAATCTCTTTGTTGTTAATAATTTTGAAATATGCATAAGTAATCCATGCAATCTTGTAGATTATATATAATGTGGTAGTTGATATCATGATTAATTCAAGCTTAAAGATTTAATCATATTATGCAGTTCTCATAAATTAGCAAACAAAGTCAACATAGTTTGAAATAATAGTAGCATAAATAAACTGAGCAATTTTATAAAAAGGAATAAATATTGTTTATGTCAAGTAGTTATTGAAGATGAGAGTATATGAGTAGCAGCCTCCTTATATGATAATATAGTAAAATGCATAGAATATGCTTAAAGTAAAATCAATAGCAAAAGAAGAAAATTAATAAATTATTGTTAAGCATATCATAAAGTAAATGATATAAATTAATGCGAAAACGCAAATATTATCTACTACAAGCATTATGGTTTGATAAGTAATTTTAATTCAAAAATATTTGAAGATTTTTGCTTGCTTGTTTTGTCTTCTTATAGTTTCTACCTTTATTTAAATAATTTATTCAATAAATTTGTTTTTTGATTTTCAATTCAAAAAAATTTTATCAGCTTTTTTTTTTAATTTATTTGAGTTTGTTTGTAATTTTATATTTGTAATTAATTTATAATTTTTAGATGAGCAGAATAATCAATTTATACTAAGCAATTACTGAAAATATTTCATCATGCTAACTAGTTACCTTATTTGAAATGCTGTATTAGTATGACATAATAATTTTTTAAACTTTCAATAGTCTAATTTCCAATCAATCATGTAGGATTGATTACATAGTCAATTAAAATAAAATCTATTAGTTATTTAAAAAACATAACATACTAGGATAATACTAATTAATTAAAATTCCAAAATTATTAATTGTTAAATAAATAAATAAATTATTTTATTATTTTTTAACTTTTAGCTTTTAAGGCAGCTGATAAGTTATTTCTAAAATTTAGTAGAGGAAATAAGAGTTTTTCTATTCTAATTTGAAGAAATAGAATTTATTGAAAAAAATTAAGACACTATATTTGGTAATGTGTCATATAAAAACAGCATTTATTTTCATAAAATTAAATTCTTACTAAATGTAAAGAAAAATTATGTGAATAGATGTATTTGTATTACATAATAATTTTTAAAACTTTCTAAAGTTAAATCAATAAATCATGTAAGAGCTTGTATTCAAAAAAACAAATTTTATTTGTTGCTTACTTGATTAAATTCATTTAGAAAGTACTTCTTTTGCTTTTGCTTGATGATAAAAATCAAAACGTTTATTTAAAATAAATAAATAAATTTTTTTGAATTTTTAAATCAGCCAAAAAAATAATTGTTTTGATGTAGTAGAATTTTCTTTCCTAATTTAAAGAAATAGAATTTGTTTAAAAATTATAAAATAATATTTTGTAATATGTCAATTATAATAAATAAATACATACATACAAACTCTTGCTACAATATTTATTTAAAAATTCACTTGATAGATAAAAAAGAAACTTACTTAAAAAATAATTTGTATTTTATTTATATTTACGCGAATTATAAAGTTTGATTTGTATTAAAAGTTATTCAACCCTGCATAAAATTTAGCAAGCAATAATAGTAAAAAGAAGAAATGAGCTACCAATAATAGAATTTAAGCTAAAGCAATTACTATAATTCTTAGTACTCTAATTTATCCAATAATTAAATGTAAGATCTATATTCAACACACTCAGATCCTTATAACTACCCACCTATGAATAGAAAAGACTTAATGAATTTACAAACCATTTGTAGAAATTAATTTTATATATTAAAGAATCTAAGTCATTATGCGATTTATAATATCATTTTAAAACTAAATAGAACCTTATGAAAATGGTTTTTATCACATTAAAAATGAAACTGTAAGGGACTACAACTTGAACACAAAAGATATAAGGGGTAAATAAATGTCTTTTTATTTTTATTTAGAATATGCATTTACATATAATTATTATTGATTTATATTAGAAATGTAGAAAAAAACTTTATTTATTTAAATAATATAATTTAATCATGAATAGGAGCATAGCCAAAATTCAAAATTTAAGAACTAAATAAACCTGATTTATTTAATGTTAATGATATTGATGGAGCTGTACCAAGACCTCATATTTAATTTACATAATACAATAAAGTTAGTCACATACTAGATCATGATGATATAAAAGGCTCTCATCCTAATATTAATAAATTTTATACTAAGAGAGAACCTTTCAATCCCTTAGAGCCATAATATAAGTTGCAAGAAGCTTAGTAAATAATTACAGATCCTCCAAAATTCTTGAGAGACACACTATACATAGATGTAAAATTTATTTTTATGAAATAAATTAATAATATTCTCCTTAAACGTTTTAAATTCACTTAGAGTTCATACAAAATTTTATTCTTCAAATATCATAGGATATTGATGGCACGAGAGCAAAAAAATAAGTATTAGCATATGATAAAAATTTACCTGAAATAGAAGGTGCATAATCTAAAAAAAAATTCTTACCTAAAGACTACGTTGATTCATTAGATGTAAGAGATATAAATTTGAAAAAATAGATAGAATTATCTAGATGTGTAAATCCACTTAATCCTACATATAAATGGTAATATGATGAAGCTAATCTTTAAAGTTAGGTACTAGGGGCCGTTGATGGATCAAATTCAAGATAGCTTCATAAAGAATTGAAATATCCATTTGATAAATATTCTTCTACCGACATTTAAGGTGCATAAGCTAGCTCTTTGATTAAAAAATATAACATGAATGTAATAAATTAATTTTCAAAATAATTTACTTAATTTTTGATTTACTGCATTAATAATTCTTTATAAATATTAAAATATTTTTTAATTAATTTAAATATATTTATACATAATAAATAATTAATATCAGCATAGATATGCCTACAGTAACTAAGATATAGAAGGAACACAGCCAGGTACTAAAAAGATGGGTATCTAAACCAATAGATGTCTTAATCCTCTTCGTCCAGATTATCAATTTTTAGGAAGAACAGAGGCTGATAATGCATACGGTGGCTTTTAATTTGAAAATTAAAAGTAATTTTTTACTCTAAAATTATATATATTTGGGTTAAATAACTATAATTTAATTAAAAAAATAGAAAACAGAATTAAAATTACCCAAGAAGTTAATTAGCTGCATCAGCTTCATAAAATTTGATTAGGACTAACTAGAATGTTATGCCATAAATTTAGCAATAACTACCACTGTAATTAAATATTTCATTTTATGACAAATTCTTATTTTTACCAAAATATTATTAGATCCTAAAGCTAATCTGTTTCCTAAATCAATCATAGAGAAGTGAATTAAATCCAAGCTTCCTAGCAGTAACCATTAAATCAACTGAGACAAAATTAATAATATTAGTAGCAGTAATAATAATAGTAGTAGTAATATATCCCTTCTAATGGCTATAATAATTAATAGCAACAGTTTTAAGACTATGACAATTAATAGTATAATTAGCAAATAGATTATTAATTACAACAAAATTAAATTCCCTAAGTGTATTACTAAAGTTAGAATAACAATTAGTAAGGTTATTAGAATAATAATTATTAAGTAAATTAGAATAACAACTTATAAGCAAATTAAAATTACAACTAATAAGGAAATCATCAAATTAACTAGTAAAATTAACAAGCTTATTAAGTTTAGAATGGTCAATATTATAATTGAGATTAAATAATACTCTAAATGTAAAATTAAATAGACAAAAAAAATTAATAAGATTTGTCTGTAAATAAAATTATTTAGTTTATTTCTTATTTACATTAAGATAGTTAAAAAGTAAATTTTAATAATGGTTAATGAATACGAAACTACAATTTTAAATTTATTTAATATTATGTTTTAGGAATATGCTTTAATAAATTATTATATTTTTTTGAATATTTAATATTTTTAATTTAAATTATAATTAATAAAATTACAAATTGAGAGAAAGAGAATTCAAATCATTAAAATAATAAGCAAAATAAACAAGCATAGTAGTTTTAGAATGGTTAATATTAAATAAGATTATTTATGCTAATTATTTAGTTTTTTCTTACTTTAAAATTAATAAATGCAAAATTTAATAATTATTAATAAATATCATTTTAATTAATTAAATATTATGTTTTAGGAATATGCTTTAATAAATTATTATATTTTTTTTTAGTTTGTTAGTTAATTAGTGAAATTAACTTTTAAAAAAATGTTTTTAATTAAAATTATAATTAATAAATTAACAAATTGAGAGAAAGATAATTTAAATTATCAAAATAATTAGCAAAATAAACAAGAATAGTAGTTTTAGAATGGTTAATATTAACTAAGATTAAACTGTCTTATTATTTAGTTTTTTCTTACTTTCATTAAGATTAATAAAAGCAAATTTTAATAATTATTATTTTAATTAATTAAATATTATGTTTTAGGAATATGAAAAAATAAATTATTATTTTTTTATTAGTTTGTTTATTAATTAGTGATTGAAATAATATTTTTAATTTAAATTATAATTAATTGATTAACAAATTCACAGATATAGAATTCAAGTAATCAAAATAATAAGTAAATAAATAAACAAGCATTGTAATTTTAGAATGGTTATTATTAACTAAGATTAAATAGTCTAATAATTTAGTTTTTTCTTACTTACATTAAAATAAATAAAAGGATATTTTAAAATAAATACAACACTAATAATTTTAGTTAATTAAATATTATGTTTTAGGAATATGTATAAATAAATTATCATTCATTTTATAAGTTTAGTTTATTATAAGTTATTGATATGAACTTTTGAAATATTATTTTTAATTTAAATTATAGTTAATTATTGAGAAATATAAAACTCAATCGAAATATAGAACTTCCTCTTAACTTAGTCTCTCTTCTTGAGGAATCAAGAATTTTTATATTTGAAGCTTTTTTAATTATTAAATCCATACCTAATTATTTTTAAAAATTATTATTTGTGTGTTTGTTAAAATTAAAAATAATTAAAATTACATCTGATCTCTTTAAGAAGATTTCATATTAATCATAAACTTTGAAAACTATTTCACTGTCGTTTATATTGATGTCCTTTTCTAAAATGATCTCTTCGAATACTTAATTCTTTATAAAATGAAATAATTTTATTTTATCAAATATAATTGATTATATTTGTTTACACATCTATTTTTTGATTGAGGGAATTTTTCTGGAGATTAAAGTAAATTGATCTGACCATCAAGTTTAGATTTTTCATCTTAGCCAAGCTACTTCTCAAAGTTAAATTTGGTTTACTTTAGATTATTATATAATTAAGTTCCAATATTTGAAGAAAACTCAGGTGATTCAAAACTAGATTTTATCATGTTAATTTAATTTTTATCATTTTAAGAATCTTTCTTTTACTTTTCACTATCTACTTTCTCAACATAATAAAATTGAAGATATGTTAAGACTATTTGATTTAGAAGGCTAAAAGCACTTGGAAGTTAACCTTGATGGAAATACTTATCAATCATAAAACAAGATTTTAAAATAAATACTTCGTGAATATATTTTAAGTTAAACTTAATTAGGTTAAAATAGACATTAGAAGAGTAATTTGAAAACGCTTATGAGCTAAGCATCTTCCTTAAACTTCCCATAATTCTAAAATTATTTATGTAATTATTATTATCATTTAAAATATTGGCTATTATATTTAAGAACTTCAAAATGTTAGTATAAATTTATTCTTATAAATGCAACTCTCTCTTTTCTTAATCATTCAAAATTTATCCACAAACTCCTTAATCTAATTACATATGCTCATAGAAAAGAATTATTCCTTGATACAAATTTTCTTTTTTAGCTAAACTTTACTCGAGTTATGAAAAATCTTACTTCTCTATAGTTTCCATTAACATGGTTCTTTTACCAAAGCCCTTTTATTGCACAAATAATAGAGTAAAAAAATAGTAAATAAAAAAATATTATCTTTAAGCTTACTTAAATTTGTTATTCATTGGAATTAAATAGATAGAACTTGAAATTGGTGCAATTGTAGAATTTTGTAAAAATATTATTTGCATTTTTATTCAATTATATTTTATATTAAGCTTCTTTAATCTCTTTGGTATAGTTCAAAAAATCTTATTTAACTTCTTACAGCTTTCTCCTTATTTTAATTTCATCTATTTTTTCTAAAAAGGCTTAATCTTTTTTCTAAACTTCTGCTTTTAAACGGGCTGAAATTTCTACTGGTTTATTAGGGTTCACCTTTGTTTAGGAGTTCTTGTAAAATAAGCAGCATGCATTGCAATTATTATCTTTTTTAATTTTAATTTATAAGATATTATTTTTTTGTATTTTACTTACCTTAATCTCCATAGCTTTGTTTGAATACCTCTTCTTCAGTTACTTTTGTAACAATACTGTCATTAAATTTATACCAGCATTACTTTTTGTCATCATATATAAAGCAGTAATAATGTCCAGTATCTGTAGATTAAAAGTTTATTTAATAAATAAAAGATTAATCAATTTTATAATTTACTTGCATATCCCTAGTGGATAAGAATTGAAAAGAGCTCATATTTAATAGTTTTATTTTAATTTTACCAATATTATTTTTAATCTTTAAGCTCTTTGATTTTCTTTTCTAAGACATCTTTATTTTTCTTTATTTGCAAATAATATTAATCCAAAGTTTATATCATTTATATCAGTTGCTATTTTTGACCTAATACTCCGACATCAACATTATCATTTTCATGTATAACCTATAGATATAAATATTATTCAAAAAAAACAAGCAAATTAAAGCTATTATTACATCGCTAATTATTTCTTCTATATCTATAAAATTATCTTATTTGTTGACTTGAGTCTAAAAATAAGATTTTATTAGATTCATAGCAGATAAAACTGGTAGACTACCACTGTTTCCTTCTTAATTTATATAATTATCGAATTTTGAAAGTTTATTCTCTAATGCAGTTAATTAGTTATCAATTGTTTCAATTTGTTTTTTTTATTCTTCAAACTCTTTGTCTTTACCTTATATATAGTTATCAATATATATTTCTTTATCAAATGTAAACTTTTTATTTAATTTTTCTGCACAATTTAATTCTTTGTTGTAGAAAATTCTATTTATATAGAAATTTAGTATCTTAGGGGCAGTTTTTATACTTAATGCTATATCTACTTTTTTCTTTAAAAAATAAAGTTAGATAATTTTTTTAATATTTTAATTATTTACCTGCTTTTTTATTATTACTGACTGAGTCAAATTATCAACTGGCTCTGGTTAATAGTCAGCTACTTAGTACTAGAAATATGAATTCAAAGCTGCATATAGGTCACCCATTTTAGCATCTAAATTAAAGATTCCTATAGGTATATCATGAACTTTAACTTCAATTGAATTATTCTCTTGAGAATAGATTGTTACTTTTTCTTCTCCAACTCCAAAGAATAACTCTGTTATTGGATTTTTTAGCTTTTTAGCCTTTTTTTTATTGCTTTCTTGCTTTTATAAAGAAAGCTACCTTTCTTGACTTTAACTCTATAATTATGATGAACTTAACTTATTAGACTCCTAAATAAGCTATGAGTTACATACTTAACTGCCTTTATTATTTTCAGAGTCAACAATAGTTGTACTCATACTAGATGCTTAATTATCAGTAAAAGTAGCTAAAGTCTATTAGGTATCATATATAATAAACTCTTCATCCATCATGTTAGATTCCTGTTTTTTAATTTAATCATTATTTACATTAGTTATACTGCTATTATTATTATTATTAGTATTATTATTATTATTATATTCATAGTTTTGTAATTTTATATTTTTTGAGTTAGTAAAAGTGCTACTATTTCCCCTCAACAAACTATTATTTTACAAGCGTAAATAACTTTTAAATAAATCTGCTGTATCGATTTCGCTTTCTTTCATAAATGATTGTTCTAAATATTCTAAAGTAGAATTTTAGAACTCCCAAAAATCATTCTCTTCGCCTTATTTATATATCTAATTAAATAACAAAAATTTAGTTTCCATAAACATAAATAATAAATAAAAATTAAAAATATTTTAGCAAGTTTTTTCTTCAAATTATATATATTATAAAGAGCAAATGCAATTTAATTAGAGTAGAAGAATTTCACATAAGGTAATTCATATCTCAAAATTATTATTCAAATAATTTTTACCTAACCACTTAATCCTTTGAGAACTTCAAAAAGATCAGTTGGATCAGTAAAGTTCTTCTGAGATTTAAGCATAGCTGCAAAAGTCAGTTAAAACTATTTGAGCATTTCGTTAAGCTTAGCTCTTTATTCAGGCACGTTTTCATTATTTTCAGAAAGTTCAAGTTTTAATATAGGATCTCTTAATTCACGAATATGATAAAGCGTTTGGAGAAATGAATTAAAGTAGCAAGCTAATTTATAAGCATTAACAAAAATTTTAAAACTATTATTTTATATTTAAAAATACTTCTTCCTAGATTTTAAAGTCCGATAGGATCTTCAGTCCTTAAATAATTTTCAGCATCTTAAATGCATGTTTCATTTTGATTCCTAATAGATAATTCGATAGCTTGTTGAATCATTTTCTCCTCTTCTTTTTACTATGATAACAATGACCTAAATATAATAATTAATTTTTATAAATATTTTGCTTTCTTCTTATAAAAAATATGGTAGTTTGTTTTTATATTTTGCCCTATAATAATTTTTACTAATTCTTCATTAAATGGTAAGAAATTTGATCAGGTCTGCAATTACTCCTTTACCATGCTTATATAACTTATTCTTCTGTAAAGCCTTACTTTGTAAATTATTAAATAATCTCCTATAAATGTTTATCGTCATACCGGTAACCTTCTTACCCAGCAAACATCATTTAATCTTTATTTTATTTTCTATCTTAACTATTACCCATTAAAAGAAAAATAAAGTTATTAGTATTTTAATTATATATATTAAATTTAATAGAATATATATTCAATTTTAGTGATTTAAAAATTAGTAAATTAATAAATCAAAGTATATGTATGTTTATTTAATTGCTGATATCAAAAATTGATTATTCTAATGTTAAAATAATTGATACTTATAAATCTTAGAAATAATTAGTATATTTTGATTATTGTATTTTTTAATTGGTTGCAGATTTATTTTCTATTTTTGGTTCATTTTTTTCTGATAAGATTAATCTATTTTAATTATGATTTCAAAATTAAATAATGTTCATAATTAATTTTTATGAATAAATGAAAACTTAATTTTTAAAGAAATTCTATTTTTAGAGATTTTAAATATTAATTACTTAAATATAAAATAATCTTTATAACATAGATTTATTTTATTTATTTAAATTAATAAAAATAAAACAAACAAGTTGGTGTTTGAAGTATTTTATTTTTAATAAATAATAATTTACTTATATTATTATTTTAATTAATTTATAATTTGTATCTTTATGATTTATTCAGCCAAAAGATTCTTTTCTCTCGCTAAAAAACCTAGAAATCCTAATCATAGGAGCATTTAAAAGTAAGACTTAGAGTACTTTTAATCTATTTTAAGCGAAAGTGAAATAATTACATCTGATTTATCCAAATATAATGTCGATTGGATGAGTAAATATCATGGAGATTCTAAATTAGTTCTCCTACCAAACTCTACTTAAAAAATTTCTTAAATACTTTCATATTGTAATACAAATATGCTTCCTGTTGTTCCTTAAAGCGGAAATACTGGCTTAGTTGGGGGTTCAGTACCACACTATGATGAAATTATTCTTTCCTTACAAAGATTAAATAAAATAATTGATTATGATACTAATAATGATATTGTTACCACTGAATCTGGAGTAATATTAGAAAATTTAAATTAATATCTTTCTTAATTTAATACTGAAGCTCCTTATGATTTAGGAGCTAAAGGAAGTTGCTTCGTTGGAGGCAATATAGCTACCCATGCTGGAGGTAATAATTTTAATTTTTATGGAATCAACAAAAAAATATCATTATTTGTAAAATATTTGCTTTAAGCAATAAATAAAATATCTATTTAGTATTTTAAAAAATTGAAAAAAGGATTTGAATTTATATTTAAAATAAAATGTTTTCTTTTATTAATATGATTCAGAAATTAAATATACATTTTTAACTTTAAAAGGAAAATATTTAGTAAAGCATGGACCTTTGAGAGGATATGTATTAGGGTTAGAAGTTGTCTTAGCTAATGGCTAAATAATGAATTTGTTAAATAAAAGTCGAAAAGACAATACTGGAATAGACTTGAAATAGATATTTATAGGGTCAGAAGGAAGTCTTGGAATCATAACAAAGGCTAATTTACTTTGTGTTAAAAAAGCCATAGAGAAAAATCTTTTATTTATCAAAACAAGCAGCTTTTAAAATATCTTATAAATACATAATATTGCAAAGAGCGAAATAGGTAAGAATTTGGCAGCTATTGAATGGATGGATAGCTATGCTTATAAAGCTGTGATGGAGAATATTAAGACAGCAAAAGATGTTTTTGACTCATAGAATAAGATTGATTAATCATATTATGTATTAATAGAAATAAACACTAATTTCAACAAAGACTTAGTTGTTGAATAATTTTATAATAGCTTATCTTAAGTAGAGGGTTTGGTTAGTGAGTGTGTTTTAGCACAGAATGACCATTAATTTGATGAACTTTGGAAAATACGTGAATTAGTAGGTTCGGCTTGCGGACATATTGGAAAAGTGTTTAAGTATGATATAAGCTTAAATACAGCTTAAATGGATGACATTACAAAGGATTTAAGATAAAAATGTATCGATTTAGGGTTTACTGTAGGCTATGGTCACATAGGAGATGGAAATTTACACATCAACATATCTTGCCTAGATAAGACAAAAGAGTAGTAACTTGAAAACTAAATTGAGCCATACATTTTTGAGTGGCTTTCAAAAAAAGGAGGATCAATAAGTGCTGAGCATGGTCTTGGATTAATGAAAGCAGATTATCTCCATCTATAAAAAAAGCCTGAAGTGATTGACTGCATGAAAAATATTAAAAAAATATTTGACCCAAATCTTATCTTAAATCCATACAAAATATTACCTGGTATCTGACTGAAGTATTGAAATAGAGAGATAAATTATATCTAGAACTGATTAAAATAGTATTTAGATGTTTTCTAATAATTTGATTTTTAATTGAATTTTAATAGGGTATTTATGATTAAATATTTCGATCTTTAATTAAAATAGAAATTTGTAAAAAATATTTTGTAAAAAACACACTATTTATTTGCAAATATTATTTTTATAAAAATATTATTCAATTTTTTAATAAAAAAATTCATAAATAGAAAATTGATAGTATGATTTTGGAAATATAAAAGTTTTTTCTCAACTTAAATTATATTTATAGTTAATTATTAATTAAATTAAATCATTTAAATTAAGATTCAAAAAAAATTAAAAATAATTTTTCTAATTAAATGAAACATTTAAATTCTAAGGAATCTGAAATTTTAAAGGTCGTTATAAGATTCTTAAGTATGAATAATCCTTCTTGTAATGTAATATAGGATTTAATTAAAAAAATGCATAATAATGATATGGATAAAGAGGAATTAGAGTAAGAACTTAATCAATTGGAACATGATATGAGAGAACATAAAGAATCTATTAAAATAGAAGTCTAGAATATTAAGAATAAAAATGGAAGGTAATTAGAAACTAGTAACTTTTTTAAGCAATCGAGAATACCATGCTCAAATCCGAGATTAAGAAAAGTTTCTAAAAACTAAAACTTCACTGTTTGCTTCAAGTCAAAAAATGATGCTATTAAGGGAATTGAATATATAAAATAGTATTATACATATGACATTATAGGATTTACAGAAAAGTCAAAATCTTATATTGAGCAGGAAGATAAGAATAAAAATGAATTTAGTTAATTCATTGAATAAATAATTTAAAATACCTTTAAAGCTGATACAAAAATTAATTAAATGGAAGAAATAACTCTTAACTCAAAAAGAAAATAAGAATAACTGATAACTTAATAACTTGTTACAAATGAACTAAAAGATCAAGTTTGTTTGCCTCTAAAGAAACTGAAAAAATAAGACACAGATTAAATTAATACTGATGATCTTCAAAGCAATAATTTGTAGAATATGTAAGTATGTTCTGAAGAAAATAAAATAGAACAAGAAAATAATTCAATTGATTAATCTTAAAATGAAATGACTGAGAATAATTTAAATTTATAAAACTGTGATTAAAATTAATAAAACTGTTAAGAAGACTAAGAAAATCACTAATAAAATGTACAAAATTGTTAAGAAAATAATTAATAAAATCAATAAATATTAGAAAAATAAGAAAAATGTGAAAAAAATGAGGAAAATTGTGAAAATGAAAATAATTAAGAAAAATAAGACAAATGTGAAAAAAATGAGGAAAATTGTGAAAATGAAAGTAATCAAGAAAAATAAGACAAATGTGAAAAAAATGAGGAAAATTGTGGACATAATCAAGATAAATAAGGCACATGTGAACATAATTAAGAGAATAATGAACTTAATTAAGATAACTCTGAGCATACTTAAGAAATAAAATCTCCTTAATACAGTTAACAAATTGAAGAATTCGATGATGATGAAGAAGAAGTAGAGGTTTAAGTATTTTCTTAGAGCAATTAGAATCTCAATAACTCTGAATAAATTCAAGTTGAAAATGATTCTTTGCAAGAAGAATAGCCTAAAAATATCAATTAATCATCAGAAATATGCCTTGATATTCCAAATAATCAACAATAAGAAAAAAACTTAGAAACATAAATTAATAAAATTGATAATGGTCAAGAAACTAATTCTCACTTATAAATAAAAGTATTGGATACATAAAATTTAAAAGAGATTTAGGTGGAAGTGCTAAGTGGCTAAAATTTGAATATGAGTAATTAGAATAAAGATGAAAAACTTCATCAAAAAACTGAATAAAAAAAATCTTAGTAGTCAACTAAATAGAATTAATAACCTAATTAATTAAAACAAGATTCTTAAAACAAAACTGATATAAAAAAAACTAATGGAGATAAATAAATAAACAAAAATGAGCAAAAAAAGTAATCACATTCTCAAAAGCATGATAAAGAAAAATCTTAATCCAATCATAATGATAAAAAGAAAGATACTAAAAAATCAAATAACAAAGATTAACATCAAAAAAGTTCATCTAAAAGCAATCCATAGCCACCTGAAAAGTAAAAAAGCATTAACAAACTAAAAGAACAAAAGAAGCATAATTAAAACAGATCCTAAAAGAAAACTAAAAAGAATTGAATGATATTAATTAAAATAATTAATCAAAAATTAAAATTGAAAATTAATTTGTTTTTAGTTTTTCTATTCATATTATTTGTTTATGTTCGAATTTAATTAATTACTATTTAAAAATGTTTACTTTTTTTTAAATTTAATATATTTTTTATTTAATTCATAAAATTTGATTTCAGCTAAAAATACATTTAACTAATAAGAAAATAGTAAAAATAAATATTTGAGCATTTAATATAATTAAATTAATATATCTAGTCTAATATAGTTATTTAGTTTGTTAGTTTGTTCGCTTATTAATTTACAAATTAATTAATTTATTAATTTTAATAATAGAATTCATTTTTGTTTATTTATACTTGTCATTGAGAAATATATACTGATTTCTCGATCGTATTACTTACTTAAGTATTAAAGTTTTCATCTATTTTTGACTTTGTTAGTTCAAAATCACTAAAATTGGATATTCTGTTATTCTAATTATTTGTGATTTAACTGCTAAACTATATAGGAGGTATTTAAGAACATTCTTATTGTTGATTGCAAACATTCTAATTTTAGGATGAGAGCTAATTTTAAGGAATAGAGGTTTCTCTAGATAGCTGATTTTCAGAAGTTAAATTTTTCGCAGTATTTAAACTATTCAGATTTCCAAAAGTTGGATTTTCAAATGAATTTCGAACTTAAATTGGCTAATATGAATTTTAATTTTACTGAATAGGGTATTCATACGAATTAACTACAGGAAAATTAAATTAATATCCTGTATTAGACATATAATTATTTTATTAGACGTTACTATTCAAATTAGACTCATTGTTACTTGTTTTAAGTTATGAATTCAGCTTTTGTAACAAATTTTGACTTAATTCTTTTTGTTGGTTTAATAAAAAGTTTTGAGTATTATTCTATGCATTTTAATTTATCAATTCATAAATCTAGTTTTATAATTTATTATTTTTAGTAACAAGATCATCCATTTCTTTTTGGTAAATCTAAAGAGAAATTTATTATTTCCTATTTTAGTTTTATTGCTCGTCAATCTAATTTAAAAATTATTTAGTTTATTTTTAATAAAAATACAATTAAAAGAAATGAAAATATTTTTATGTTAAATTTTACCTATTTTTGACAGCTTTCTAAATCCAAACTTCTGGTCTTTAGTAGTTGATAGACATTATTTAACTCTGTCTTTTGGTTATCAAATAGCTCTTATAATTATTTAACTTAGACCTTTAGTTAACCCTTTTAACTATATGCTTAGATGTTTTATTCTTCTAAATCCTAATTATTATTATTATCTTTATTAATATATGGATGGATAATAATATTATTTTACCTGCATTCTTTTTTTAATCATTTAATATGTTGCCTCTTTGGATTCTAACTTGATTTATTAATCTTAAATTTCTATATTTTTCTACTAGACAGTCATTTTCAAAAATGTTATTTCATTCTCTTAGTTTTTAGTGATAAGATTCATATCATCAATTTGTCTAAGCAAACTCTGAACCTATTCTTTTAGTTATTCTTTACTACTTTAATCAGGATTTATCTAAATCTATTTTTATTCATTAATTAACAAAAATATAATTAATAGTTTAAATTTACATGTTCTAAATAGTTGGATGCCTTCTCTGAAAGAAGTGATTGGTGAACTATTTCTAAATTATTATAACGCTCTTACCACAAAACTAGCTAGTTTTATTAATCTTTTAAAGTATTTTTAAGGTTTTCTACTTACAATATAAGCTATTTAACTTATTCAAAAGTATAAAGTTATCCATTCAATTGGCTCTCTGTGTTTCCCAGTATTAATTATTCAGAAGAAGCTCCTAAAAAAAGCAGTCTATTATCAGGATATAAATCAAGATTCTACATAGACTTTGAGGGTGAACTATTCAAACTTTTATAAACCTAATGTAACTAGCATTCGAGATCTTCAATTTTATAAAGTAGAGATTGATTTTCTTAATCCATTTTTTTCGTATCAAATTCATTTACTAAAGGAGTAACTGTTACTGCTGATTCAGCAGGAATTGATTTTATCAGTTAATAATTTTCAATAGAATTGTTTTTTTGAGTTGATTGTATAATAAAATTATCAGGTGATGTATTTAATTGTAACTTTGTTCTTTTAACATTTTCTTCAGTTTAATCATTTTATTAATTCAATATTTCTTCTTAACCTCTTTATTTCATAATTGAATTGATTATTTGTTACTTTTATTCTGCGTCATTTTTAGCTTGTAGCAAATCCAATTCCAGCTATTTTTTTACTTCAATCAAGTTGCCAATATCCGATTAATAATCCTTGCTTTTGTATTCTAATTCACGGATGTTTTCTTAAAGAACTTTGATCCTTATCGAAAATTCTTAGTTCTTAAGTCTTAGCTAGTTATTTTCAAATTCATATTTTGCATAGTTTTCTTTGGTATGTAGGTTATCATTTTATTAAGTAATCTAATTTGAGTTGTAGTCTTGATCATTTGGGTGGTTTGACTTATAATTTGAATCATCATTTCCAAGAGAAGAATATAAATTTTTCATTTTAGACATGACTTGTTCTTATTCTGATAGTATCCTACGAAGTTATTGGTTTTCCTTTTCTAATGATTAGCAGTTATCTCTTAAATCATCATTTTATTTCTCTAAGTTTCCAATTTTTTGTTTTAATGAATTCATCTCTTCCTCCTAATTTAATTTTTGTTTGTACTCATTATTTACCATTTTTTCATTCATAATAAATGATTAAATTTCTCTGTTATTATTATTTTAAGTAGAGTAATATGAAGTAGTTTAGCTTATGTAGGGAGGATTTTACTAGCTATTTGCTTATGAATTTTGGTTATTACTTGAATTATTTTAAGAGCTCATTATTGAATTTTAATTTCCTTAAGAATAAAAATTATTTTGTGCTACTGCACCATTGCTATTTAAAGAATAATTAGTGCTAGAACTACCTACGTTTTATAATTTCCTATCTATATTTTAAGAAGCTAATTGATTGTTAGATTGTTAATTATCTGCCTATGGTTATTTAGATTAGCTAGGAGATTATGAACTAGCAGAATTATGATTGTCAGTATTTTTTTTAGAGCTCTTTTTTGCACTGCTTGATGACTCACCTCTTTCAAAATTAGGAATTTAAGAATAAGTATTGCCTTTACTATCAGTCCTTTAAGGTAAGATGCAATTTAAGTGATTATTATTAACTGAAAAATATTATGTTTACTATTAATCATTATTTGTTTGATTTTACTTGCTTTTGACGATATTTAAATCATAAACAGATAGTCTTCTTTATTGGGTTGTATTTAATGAGCTATTATTTAAGTTTGAATTTTTCGATTAGCTTGGTGTATTGGCTTTTGATTTGTTTTTTTGATTTTAGGTTTAAGGTAAATCTAATCTATTATAGCTATTTTTTTTAGATATTTCTTAGAAGTTACTAATTAGTGTTTATTGCTAACCCTGTGATGATGGTTTGTTTTAATAATTTTTGTATTCTAACGATCCTGCTCTATTTATTTTTAATTATTCCTTATTTTGAGGCTACTCTTGATTTGTGCTTTTCTTCTTTTAAGATATATAAGCTTTTGATGCAGAAACATAAGTAAGAGGAGGAATATTCAAATTTTATAAGTGCTCATTGTTGATTTCATTTATATTCTGGCTTGGATCACATATCTGTCTAATTTAATTATTGAAATATTTAACAATTATGTTTTATTAAAAATGTTAATAATTTTACTTTATTATTTGATTTAATTATTTTTGTTTATGAATCCAATTTTCTTCATTGGCTTAAACATTTTGCATTTGCAACTGATTTTATTTTTGCTTGTATCCTGAATTAGAATTGCCTGAATTTTGATAGTTTTTATAGTTACTGCAAAAATCGCTTCCAATTTAAACTAATGAAGAATCAGTTAGTAACTATTTCTGTTAAGAGCTGTAATTACTGGTAGTCATAAGAGGATTTTTTGATTAAGGTGTATCTGCTTTTAATTATTATTTTGATAAACTTTTTTTCATTTTCTAGTTGTGTCCTAATCTTATATTTACAAAATTTCTATCTTTTATATTTTAGAAAATCGAATTGAATGAAAATTTTTTATTAGTTTACAAACATTCCAATGTTTCTTTGTAAATCATTTGATTTTTGTTGTCAATATTAATTAATTAATCAGTAAAATTTTTTCTGTTTGATTTCGTTAAAAAAATACAATCTTAATGTCTTTTTTAATGTTTGATATTTAGGAATTGAAAATTTAGTGTTTTAAGGATTTATGGAATTAATGTTTTTTTCTAATGGCATTTAATCTATTGTTCCTTAAATCGAAATGTTAATAACCATATATTTTTATTTATAAATTTACTCTTTTTAAAATATTCTTACTTGAACACAGACTTTAATAGAAAGCTAATATTAATTTGATCTATTTATATCAATCTTAATTGATTTATTACCATTAAATAAAATGAATAAGATTCGTATCTACTTTTAAACCAACAAACGATAACAAACATATAATTAATTATTTTAATCAACTTGTTTTTATGTAAAAATTAATAAATTAAATTTAAATAAATTTCATATTTAATTTTAATTTGTTTTATAAAATAAATAAAAAAGAGACATTCACTAAAATAATTATTTATGAAACCAAATAAGTAATTTATTTCATTAATTATGAGTAAATCTTGATTAATCAAATTTAAAATTCAAGAATGGATTAGAATCGCTTGAGTTAGAGACGTTCTGGAAAATATGCTCTTCAGTCAGCATCATATACTCATCTTAGCAAAATTCGATGAATTAGTTTGATATCTATTTAAGTTTTTACTCGAAGTCTATTTAATTTTTCTTTTACTGCTTTTTTAGCTCATCTTCCTCTTTACGGTTGATTACCACTTGTATGGAATCTATCAGCTCAACTATGTTTGAGAATTCCTTAATATTTTTCTTTGATCTAATTGCACTTACCTCCACCCATCTAAAAAATGAATATTTATTTATTAATAAAATATAACCTAAGATTTATCAATCATTACTTGATATCCTCTATTTCGTTTCTAGCGATTGCTTTAAAAATTTCATTTTCGTTTACTTTATCTGCTATGTAGTAGCAATGAGTATTTTATCTTTACTCATGCAGTAAGCATACCTATATATAAATCAATATTTTATGATTCAAGTAACCAAGTGATGGCATTTAAAATATCCTCCTTTCACAAAAACATTTTAAATTTGCTTAGGTTTTTGTAGATATATTAAGTATTCAAAGGAAATGAAAATATGCCTCATAAATAAATAAAATATGAAACAATTTTACATCTGGTATAATGTATTTAGCTACGTTAAATCCTATTTCTTCAACTGTCTCTCTAATAGCACAATCTAATGGAGTTTCATTATAATTTATCTAACCTTTAGGAAAGCTATACTTTTTAGAGAAAGCATTCTTAACTAAGATAAATATTTTAGTAAGATGTTGGAAAAATAGTTTTTAATAATATAAATAATGTACTAAGTAATAGCTTAGTCCTATCTTAATTAATGATGATACAACCATATCTTGGAATTTTCTTTTTATATTCATAAAACTCTTTTTTGATATCTTTTCCAGTATCTGGAATATGTCTTAAAAAAGGAGTAGCAACTTTTATAATATCTATAAACTCATCAAAGTCATCATGAGTCAATATTCTATTATTATTAATTTATAAAATCTCCTTTTTCTTAGCATAAAAATCTATATAATGCCAGAAAGCATCCTATTATTATTTAAAATAAAAGATTTAGAGTGATTGATGATGCTTCATAAGCAAAACGGACTTGCAATTTAAAGGCTATTCTTTAAAGTTATCTTTCGCATTCGGGAACATTAATAATAAATCTACTTTATTTTTAAATTTATTTCTTAAATTTTTAGCATTTTTAAATAAAAATGAGGTCATAATATATTTACCATAAAAGGTCTTAAATTATATAATTAGGGATATTATAAGAACTCATATTAGCTTAATCTAGTATAGTGTAATGTTAATAAATAAGTAAAATTTTATAGCTTTTGTTGTATGTTTATTTAATTATCTAAATGACAATAAATTTATAATAATTGTTTTCTATTAAGATACATATATATAGTTATCATCAGAATTTTTTATCTATTATTCTTCTTTTTAAATTAAAGGTTAATTCCCTATTATTTTATTTAGGAATTTAACTAATTGTTCTTTTAGATTTATAAGTTGGAATAATTAATATGATTTCTAGTTAGCTTCAGTGAATTAAGAGAAACTTATGCTATTAAATTTATTCAAAATATTTTATCTTACTGTAAAACTTGAATAAGAGACATTTTATTTACTCTTAATTTAAATAAATTCTAATCATTTATTTAAAGTGAAAATATTAGATTATTAAATTTTCTTATTTTTATCAATTTTAACTTATTCCAAATGTTAAATATCAACACAAATTTATTTAGAAAGGTATATTTAAAAGTAAAATATTTTACAATACGAAGTATATTTTAATATAAAGTTACATAAAGCAGTTTAATATAATTTTATTATAATTTATTTTAATGTTTTAGTTATTTATTTATTTAATTGTTAATTGGTTAATTAGTTTATTTATTGATTTTACAGCTTATCTATTTAATTTTCTAGATGGTTTTCTTGTCATTTATTTATTTTATATTTCTGATAATAGAAAGTAATAAATTTGCTTTGATTTTAATAAATCTTTTTAATAATATTCTTATCAGAAATTTAATTTTTTCAAATTTCTAAAGCTAACCCTTCATTTATGAAATGCTCATTTTCAATTTAGGGACTATCTTCTTCTTGAACTCTTTTAATAAATGAAGTAACTTCATCAACAAATCTATCTGGTTCTTTAGCATAAAGGAAATGTGCTGAGTTTTCGAACACAGTTACATCTCTTTGTAAATTAAAATCAAAAAATACGGAAGGGAAATCATTCTTAACTCTTTCTAAACTTGTAAATTTAGATTTTCCTCCGATAATAACTTTTCTAGGTCCTCTCCAAAAGCAGTCTTTAGTTTCATGGCTCAAAATATCGTTAAATGATCTTTCAAAGGCACTAAAATTTATACACCATTTTAATTGACCATTTGGTAATACTTGTATATTATTGAGCATAGTTTTTTGTAAAGACTCTTATTCAAATTTTGATTTGATATCTTCTTTGACTTAATTAATTGTTTTTCCATGAATATTGATAGATTTCATTTCTGTCATAAAGCGATACATTTGGTCTATAGGTCCAGATCCTGCAAAAGCATATGAGCTTGGCATGACATCTACAATAATAACTCCCTTTACTCTGTCGCTTAAGAAATTTGGGTAGTCATTTAGCGCAGCCATAATTGTACGGCCTCCCATGCTGTGCCCAAGCAAAATTAAATCTTTTAAGTCTTTCTTAGCTATATATTCAACTAAATCGTAGGCCATCTCTTCAAATGTTATTGTTTCTAAATGTTATGATAAGCCATGGTTACGAGCATCAAGTAAAGTTTAATTGGTAGTTTTTCTTAACTACTCTTTTTGAGCAACATTTAGGAAATTTTTTGAATTATCAAACAGACCATGAAGCCAAAGAGTATTTAATTTTGTATTGGCAGATTCAAGAGCTGGGATGTTATATTCTTTAAGCTTTGCAGCTTTGAATTTTAATGTTGAAAATTTAAAGGTGTTCAGAGCTAATCTCATTTCTTCAAGCTTAATTTTAATAATTTTTTTTTGCTACTATTTTATTTTTGATAAATAATGATTTATTTTTTTTATTAGATAAAAATATTATTTAAGCTGGGATATGCAGGAATTTTTATTGAAATTATCTAAGAAAACAATATTAATTTTTCTTGATTTTAATTTTGACAAGATTTATAATTCAATAATATGATACATCATAATTTTGCTTAATAATATTATCAAAGCTTAGATTAATTCAAAGAATATCAGTTGAAATTATTAATAAAAAAGAAAAAATAAATCTGTATGCAGCGTCAGATTTAACCCTATCTTTAATAATAACGATTATTAATTTTTATTTTTCCAAAGATTTTCAATTCTGCGTCTATTCATTAATTCTAGAAGCTTAAATTATCTAATATTTCAAAAATATGTAATAAGTAAAAAAAAAATTATGAAATAGTGAAACAAGTCTTTACATCAATATTTCCTTTTTATCTCTATTGTTTTAGTAAGCAACTGAAAGGCATGCATATTCAAGAATTAGAAAAATTTGGCCATCTTTTTATGGAATAATACTAAATTTAAAGTAGTAAATACTACTTTATTTATCATGATATCTTATTTTTAAGTTTATTTAAATCTTATTACATCTATATTATTCACTATTTAGTATTTCCACTATGTCACATATTAATACTTTATTTTTATAGCAATTTTTAAAAAAATATAAAAATTTAAATTTCTGACTTTTTATCAAATAAAGAAAGTATAATTTGGATATAAATTTACAATTTTACATGCATTTCTATGAGAATAGTAAGTATATTTTATCAAAATATATTTAAAAGCCTCTTGCCATTATTTTTAAATTTCTTCAAGCCCTGTAAATTTGTTTATAATATTATCTTTGATTTAAGAATCAATCAGAATTAATTTAATTGAATACATTTTTTACGTTTTAGATATTTTATTTAGTATTATTTAAGCTAAAAGTCAAAAGTATTACACAATATTGCCTAATATGAAGAAAATTTAAAAACACATTAATGAATTTAAATTTATTGCATATTAAATTTTTAATCGGTGTTATATAACAAAATTTATGCAGTATTTTAAGTAACAAAAGATTTTTTAGTAAAATGAGCATTTCGATTTAATAAAGTCTTGAAAGATAAAAAATTTACTATTAATAACATTATTATCAAATTTTTTTCATTAAACTTCATATTATTTGTATTGTTAAAAATAAATAACTATTTAAAAAAGTTTATTTTTAGAAGATTTAGAGTTATAATAGATAAATGAGAATTTATATTTAAAAAAAAATGAATGCTTTAATCAAGAGAAGAAATCTATTAAAATTTGTTTGCTCATGAAAATCTCAAATAATTAATTCTAGCCTCTTAATTTTTGATTAAGTTTAGAATCGTTGAAAGAAATATATTTTGGAAATCTAATTTAAATGTAATTTTGATTGTAATCAGGAAGAGTAAAATTTATTTATAATTATACATTTATTTACTTTGGCAATTTAATTAATTATCTTTCAATTCATTTTTTTACTTAAAATAAATCAAACATTTTGAAGTAAAAAATTTTTTATGGAAATAAAATAATTTATTGAAAAGAAATAGTAAAATTAATTTAAGAGATATCTATAACAATTAATATTAGAGCTAAAAAATAACTAGAAATATATATATATATTATTATGCAAATTAAATTAATTTGATGTTTTTAATATCATATATCAAATACTACTTAATCTATGAATTTTTTATTATAAGGCGAATTTTAATCTGAATCTACTTTTTAGATAAAAGATACTACTTCATTAATGAATTTCTCTTATTCAAATAGATAAAGGAAATGTCCAGAATTCTAAAATTCTATTACATCTTTATTTACATCGAAATCCACAAAGATTGATGGATAAGTTTTTGCTACAGATTCCATACTAGTAAATTTAGATTTTTTACCTATCATAATTTTTCTTGGCCCCTTCCAAAGACAGTCTTTAACTTCAAAACTCATTAAACTTTCAAAACTCTTTTCAATAGCCTAAAAATTAACGCACCATCTTAGCTAACCTGTTTATAAGACTTCTATGTTTGAAAGTATATTTGCTGCGATAACATCTGAGAAATTCGCTTTTACTTCTTTTTCAATCTATTCGAAGGATTTGTCAATTATATTAATTGATTTCATTTCCAATAAATAACGACTCATTTACTATATTGCAGGATCATTAATAGCGTATACACTTGGTAAAACATCAACAATAATTACTCCTTTTACTCTATCTAAAAGAAATGCTTGATGTTCTTGAAGAGCTGCTAAAATGGTACGACCTCCCATACTATGTCCAATTAAATATAAGTCTTTCATATCTCTATTTGCTATATATTCGACTGCATCATAAGCCATTTCTTTAAATGTATGTGTCTCAGTATGTTCAGATAAGCCATGGTTACGGCAATCTAATAAGATTTAGTTACTAATGCTCCTTATCTATTCATTTTAAGCTAAATTGAAAAAGTTTTTAGAGCTATCATACATCCCATGAAACCATATAATATTGTTCTTAACATTTTAATCTAAACAAGGATACTTATAATCTTTAAGCCTTGCAATTTTAGTAGAAAATCTAAATAGATTTACAAAGGATTTCATTTTTTTTTATGCCTTAATTTCTAATTACTTAAAATAATAAATTTTTTCTTAATCTTTCTTTAAGAAATAGTTAATCAAGAAAGAACAAAAAGAATAGATATTTTAACAATTAAAAAGAAAAAATAGAAGGATTTATTACTTATTTTTTTAACTTCTATAAAAAATTTTTAATTAATGAGTAGCTAGCATAAATAGCTTACTTATTTTTTTTTATTGATAAAATTAATATTTATTTTTTTTAAATTTTTATCTGATAACAGATCAATCAATCAATCAATATCTTATAAATTATTTATAGGTCATTTATGTATCAAAAAATTTTACAATAATATATAAGATATACAATCAAATGTCGTAAGTTAGGGATTCATCATAGTATTTTTTTTTGTATTATTAATTTTGCTAATCATTTTCTACTTATTATATAAATTATACTACTTGTTCAATGAATTTCTGAGGCTCCTTTATGTATGGGAAGTGTCCAGAATGTTCAAACTCCACTACATCTCTTTCATATTTGAAATCAGAAAAGATGGTAGGATATAATTCTTAGACTAGCTTCTTGCTTGTGTATCGAGATTTGTTTCCAATTAATATTTTTCTTGGTCCAGACCACATAACGTCCTTAATTTCGTGAGACATTACTTTATCAAAACTTTTCTCTATTATAGGAAAATTGTTTAACCACTTTACTTATCCGTTTTCTAAAACATCTAGATTAATAAGTATACTATTTGCTATTGGTTATTCAAACTTATTTCTAACTTACTATTCAATCTCCTAAAATGTCTTATCTTTTATATCTAAAGATTTGACTTCTTCTATATATCTATATACAGAATCAATTGGGAATATACCTTCTGTAGTGTAAGAACAAGGAATTGTATCTATAATTATTATGCCCTTTACTCTGTCTAATAAAAATTACTTATAATAGCTAAGTGAAGATAAAACTGTGCGGCCACCCATGCTATGACCTATAATATAGAGATTTTTCATATCTCTATTAGCCAAATATTCAATAAAATCATTGACCATGTCTTAAACAGTATAAACATCAGTGTGTTGTGAAAATCCATGATTTCTAGCATCTAATAAAGTTTGGTTTCCTAACTTTCTAATTTCTTCCTGCTCAGCGATGTTCAAAAAGTTTCTAGAGCTATCAAACATGCCATGCAACCAAATAATGTTATTATTTGATTTGCTATCAAGTGAAGGATATTTATAATCTTTTAATTAAGCTATGTTGGTATTACCAAATCTATAAGCATTCCTAAGGAGTTTCATGATATACAAATTTTGGTAACTTTCTTTAATTAATTATCGATTTTATTTATTATATAATAATATTTCAGATTTTTTTTTATAAGTATTTTTAGTGATTAAAATACGATAATCAAATTTAATTACTACAAAATTTGAAGAATCATAAAAATAAATAGATTCCATTTAAATAATCTAAATAAATTATAGTCCATCCCAGACAAGATTGACATAAAGTTAGTTACTGAAATAATCATTTGTTCCATATATTATTTTTTAATTAAAGAATGAAAGATTCCATAGTTTTCCCAAAGATTTTTTCCCTCCTATTTATTTTATTATTTGATGATATCTAATAATTTTCTTTTTATTTATAATGAATATTCATTAATTATTGTTATAATTTGAAAAAAATTAATACCATAGATTGGTTATCATAGTGCATAGTGCATATCAATATTTATAATATTTAGATGGTGATCCTATCAGGGAAGAACAATAATAAATACCAAAAAAAAACTGAATTATTTATATGGTAAAAAATAAATTTTTATAACTACCTTCAAATTCACTGAATAAAAAGTGCTCAATAAAGTTATAGAACCTGATAGCTTGTATTTATAAAATAATATTGGCTATCGTAGTGCATCTATGAGCTCATATTATATGGGAAGGATAATATTAATTACCCAAATTGTGAAAAAAATATTAGTAAAACTAATAAGAAACAAAAAGTAAGTTAATAAAATATTTGCTATTAATTATTTAAGATATTTAAGAAACAAACAAGCAAACAAACAAACAAATGAAACTAAATAAATGATAAGAGATATATATTTTTAGAATTTGAAAATTAAATTAAATTTTTTTATTTTTCTTTCTATTATTTAAAATAAAAATAAATTTATCTATAAATTCGATTGATCTTTTCTATGTTTTTATTACTCATAAAAACATTTTTATAGAATAAATTTTTTGATTTAAAATTAATCAATTGTTCAAGAGCATGAAAACGAAATGCCATATAAATAAAAATGATAAAAATATGGCAGATAAATTAACCTTTACAAGATCTTGGGTATATGACACAAAGCTATAATTCTTAAGAGTATCATATTCAGATTATGAAATTTAACGCTTAAAAAAGTAAATCGTTAAGAAGATGATTAAAAGCATAGCTAAGACTTCAGCCATTAAGATAATATAAATATTAAAGAAATCAGGGGTTGAGTGAAGCAAACTTACTAGTTTTTATGGACTGTAGTTAGTAGTTATAAAGGAAATAGCTATAAAGCTCACAGAAGAGGCAACATCAGTAATAAAGAATGAAACCAAAAATTAGATTAATGTTAATTTATTTTGCTAATAAATTTTTTTTTCATCATTAATGTGTTAAATTTCTCTTAAATCTATAATATGAGATGGACGAAAATCACTATTTTTCTATTTTCTTAAAGAAGACCTTGACTACATTGAAGCACGAAAAACATTTTCTACTTATTTTTAAACAGCTCTTTCAAGAAATATTTACTATATCCAAGGGACTACATAAAGGAAAATAATGATTGAAGAAACTTTAATTATTGATATGATATATGCCTAGCGTACAGATCTGGCCAATTCAAAATGAATACTTGCTTAGCTGACTGAGGTAAATATAAATACAACTGACCTAATAACTTTTTTACATATTTCTTATTAGCGACGAAGTATTGGCTAAACTCCTTTAAAGAAGAGTATTGAGATAACAAAATAAAAGATGCAAGCAGTAATATAGAAACCAATTTCTGATTCCTCCATTAGATAATTAATCAAAACATTTTAAAAAAGAATGATAGAAATAAAGACTATTGTTAAGCCTATAATAATATTATATGTAATTGCATATATATCTTCCTTTTAAATTTTCATCCAAAATTAAATTAAATCACGTATTTCTTCACTTTATTTTTGTTTTTGAAGGTCGATTTCCTTTTATTTTTTTATTTACTTTAATGATTGTCCCTAATTTGCTTATTGATTAATTAATGCCATAATATCAATATTTTCTGGATAATTTACCGACCCTTGCTTTTTCGCGAACTGAGTTATCGTTGTTGGATCTACTAAATTGGATTTTTTGCCTTCTTTAGTATTTGTTTAAGAAATTTATTTTTAACCTAAGAGTTGATTAATTGTTTAAGCACCATTATAAGTTATGCTGTTTCTAATTAATTAATCACTAGGTTTTATATTCACAAGTGTACCATTATTATTATTCTATCCGTTTTCAAGCATGGAGACTCTAAAATATTCTGCCATTGTATGAGCTTTAGTCACATTTCTATTCAATCCTATAGACATTTTATTTTCTAATTATATCAAGTCATTTTCAAACTCTCTATAAATTTATCCTAAATATTGATTCCTGTCAACATGTTAATTTTATTCATTTTTAGATAGATTTTCAATCCTTGAATACTCTTAATTTAAAATGAAATAATTTAATATTCCAATAATGTAAACCCAAAGAAATCTAAGAACAGATTAAATCAATAAAAAATTTCTTCTATCATCAAAAGAATGTACATATTGACCGTCTTCGTCTTTTTAAAATATACCACCTGAAGGCTAAATTTATACAAGCGCCACTTATTCTATGATAGGAGCATAAATAATTGTAGTTGCCAAGGTAAAAAACATAAGTTTAAAAGTAACTTACTTATAAACAGTCTTGAAATATTTCCATGTATAAAATGTATTTTTATTTATCTTCTATCTGTTAAATGAGGACTATTAAGACTTTGAAGATTCTAAAACTTTAATTTTAACAAATATAATTCTCTAAACAGCTATCAAAGTTAATTGCAACAAGATAGCACAAATGGGATATATTAAAAAACACAAGAGGTTTTAATTGCTGTATGAATTAGAAATAAAAAAGCTGATGATACTACAAACAACCCCAATAATTGCTATTACTACACATATATATCCCATCTTGAGAGTCCATAATCTTTCCTGATTATCTTTTAATGATATTTTTTTTTTGGTTCCATCTGATTTATTTATTTCACTTTTTCTAAGTGATTGATTCATTTAGCTACTATTATTTTATCCGCTACGAGCAGAATTTTAAACTTTATTTGCATTTGCTAAATTTTCTTTTGTGTTATTATATTGTTGTGTTGTTGTTGCATTTTTTGCAAAGCTATCATATTTTGTTGGCTGATCTTTTCCATTAACACTATTTCCCTAAGTATTTATAATTACATTTTTTTTTTTTTCAGTGTTAGTTTCTTCTATTTCATTAATGGTATTCAATAACCTTTTTTGAAAAAAAGTCAAATGCTTTTCCTTAAATTTCTCTTAGGCACATGTACCCATATAAATATCTTCCCCTGAGTCTCCATTTTTTTAGTTTATAGCATTCATTTTCATGGCTCTTATGTTAGGTGCATCCTTTAAGAATTCATCATTAGCTTAGTCATTAATTGTAAATTAAACAAATTTATTAGAATCTTTTCTATGAACTCCATTTAAACTTAGCTAAGTAGGAATTTAATTCCTATCTGTTACATCTACATTACCTTATTAAAATGGACTGATGTTTGTTTAAATAATTGGCTAATTTGCTATCTTTTATAACTCTTCATGAGTTAAAGATCCTTAATTACTCTAAGCTCTTAATAAAGGCGAAGATGGACCAACTGAAAAGGTTAATTGTTGCTTTTTCATTAATAATTGCTTAGCTTTTATTATAAATATAATCTTAAGCTATAATTTATAAATTGGCTAATCACTTTCACTTAGTAAATTTAAGTCTTTCTCTTTTAGCTATTTTATAAATTTCAATTATTTATTACCTACCTTGTATTATTTCGCTTTAAATTTTTTGGTACCTAATTTATATTATGCTCAATGCTTGATGATTTCTAAATAAGATGTAATTATTTTTATGGATATAATGAGAATCCTAAAATAATAAAAAATTTACTATTCAAGCTTCTAATAAATAATCTAGATTTAAAGATTATTTTAGTATGGGATAGTATCCAATCTAAATATTTAACTAACTCATAGTTAAATTAGAAGTTAAAGAAACAGGAATTTTTCACTGGTTAAACAAATTTATAATAATTTACGAATTATTGAGTGTTTGTTAAAATACTAAATACGTATGTTTACTGCTTTTTTGAGGAAATAAACGACAATCATATTTTATACTTGAATTGAATCTATATATTTTTAATTATATAAATGCTACAAATTTATCGAAAGTAAATATAATTTGTAAATAGGAATTAATAATAAGAATTATAAAATTTTTAAAATTGGCTTATTTAATTATTTCTAATAAACTAAATGATTAACACTCATTCATTTTGATTATTAATATATTTTATATTAAATTTTTAATAATTTACTACCATTTAATAATTAAATATTTCAATTAGGATGGTCTTTTTGATTAATTCAAAACTTCAATAATTTATTTTAACTTTATATTTTTTAAGATTTAGAAACTCATGAAATTTAAAATCTACTTAAAATATAAGGATGAATAGAATCAAAAATAAATAATACATATTTTATATTTTCTAAATGTTTCTCTTTTTATAATGAAAACATATAAATATTTTTAAAGTTAAAAATAAGATTGATAGTAAAATGAAATTTTAGAAAAACTTTAATTAAGATTATTTATTTGAATAAAAATTTGAAATTGTGTTATTCTAATTTTGCTCAAAAATTTTTTTAATTTTTAGAAAGATTAGTTAGCCAATAAATAAATTTATAATCTCTGCTTAAAAAGGTTTTCAATTAAAAAGTTAATCTAGTTAAACCTAACTAAATTGTTAGTTTAATATTTTTTTAAGATAAATAAATTTTAGCATAAATTTTCTAACTGTTGCTTAATATTTTTAAAATTATTTTTAGCCAAAAAATAAGCATTCCTTACTGACTTTATTACTAAAGCACACTAAGATATTAAAATGGTTAAGAAGAAAGTATATGCATATCTAAAATAATATTGCAAATAAAAATTATTTGAACTTTTGAATAATTACATAAAATAAAAAATTTATTGTTAATTGTTAATAAAGTTATTTATTTATTTATAAATTTCAAGTGAAATTAATTAAAAGAATATATAGATTTTTGTATTAATAAATATTTCTTTGTGTTTTTAACAAAATATTAATAACTTAATAAATGATATAAAAAAGGCTTTCCCTAACTAGCAGTATATTAATACTTTTTATTTTATCATTATTTTTGCAGTATTCATAAGCAAGCAACACTTTTGCTGTATTAAATTGTAGAGCTAATAAATGCTTTGACGACTTTTATGCTTGTCATTCAGATAAAGCTTGCTTAGATTAATATAATAGTTTGAATAAATGCATGCAAAGTGATTGTCTTTCTTCTAATAATAAGTAGATATAATGCTATAATGATTGTAAAAATAGTATTTCAAATCCTCACCTCTCTTCATATATTGCTTGCACAGATAGATTATGCAGCAACGAATCTTTCTTTAACACTTGCGGTGATTTTTATTAAAATCTCCTGAGAGAATAAAATAAAAATTCATAATCTTGGAAGAATTTTTCAAGTGAAGTAAATAAATGTGTGTCTAAAGCTTGTGGAAGTTATAAATCTAATAAGAAAGAGCTTTTACATTGCTAGCTAAAATAAACTGCTGAATGCTCGAAATACACTCTAAACTCCTTCAGACATATCAGCTTCTTAAATAATTTCTATGAATGCTCTTCAGATGAAATCGCTAGCAGTTTAGGAGAAGGATAAGGTTTTGTAAGTAAAGTTCTAGGGATTTTCGGTCTCTGAAAAATAGAAGAAATGATTATTAATTTTAATATTTCTAAAAAATGTAAAATATATATTTTATTATTGTAAAAAAATATTTTATTTTTAAGTATTTCTGTAGTTTTTTATCACAAACATAAACAAATTAATAAAGATTTTATTATAAATTTATTACTTTAAATAAAAAGTAGATATTTTTGTTAAATAATTCTAATTAGAAATAATAATTTTTAATACTAAAAAAATAATTTAATTCTTTAAATAAAAAAATTTTATTTTTAATTTAATAAAAATATCAAATTATATTTTAAATTAATTAAATAAAAATATATCTTTAAAATTTAGATAATCATGGGGGGTTGGGGTTGGGGTTGGGGTTGGGGTTGGGGTTGGGGTTGGGGTTGGGGTTGGGGTTGGGGTTGGGGTTGGGGTTGGGGTTGGGGTTGGGGTTGGGGTTGGGGTTGGGGTTGGGGTTGGGGTTGGGGTTGGGGTTGGGGTTGGGGTTGGGGTTGGGGTTGGGGTTGGGGTTGGGGTTGGGGTTGGGGTTGGGGTTGGGGTTGGGGTTGGGGTTGGGGTTGGGGTTGGGGTTGGGGTTGGGGTTGGGGTTGGGGTTGGGGTTGGGGTTGGGGTTGGGGTTGGGGTTGGGGTTGGGGTTGGGGTTGGGGTTGGGGTTGGGGTTGGGGTTGGGGTTGGGGTTGGGGTTGGGGTTGGGGTTGGGGTTGGGGTTGGGGTTGGGGTTGGGGTTGGGGTTGGGGTTGGGGTTGGGGTTGGGGTTGGGGTTGGGGTTGGGGTTGGGGTTGGGGTTGGGGTTGGGGTTGGGGTTGGGGTTGGGGTTGGGGTTGGGGTTGGGGTTGGGGTTGGGGTTGGGGTTGGGGTTGGGG